>NC_060175.1:77065316-77187816 GCF_021184085.1 Oncorhynchus gorbuscha | reverse complement strand
GAGAGAGGCCTGGGATAATGTGAATGACAAGGGAAAGAAAGGAGGGAAGGATGGAGGAGAGAGGGAGAGAGGCCTGGGATAATGTGAATGACAAGGGAAAGAAAGGAGGGAAGGATGACGGAGAAAGGGAGAGAGGCCTGGGATAATGTGAATGACAAGGGAAAGAAAGGGGGAAAGAAGTGACAGGTAGAAATGGAAAGGTTAGGAGAGATGGAGAGAAAGGATGAAAAAGATGGGAAGAGAGACAAGAGTGGGCGGGTTCCTGCAATGTTGAGAGGATAATGTCTCCCCGTACACATCTTTTCTCCAAGCACAGAATCAACTCTTTTGCATGTAGTGTTTGGAGCAGCAGTAGTGAGTGACTGGGCCATCTCCGATTTAGCCTACATTAGCATCCTGTCAGAAGGCAAGGCTGCCATTACAGGCAGCTGTGTGGTTCTCTCTGAGCTCCTGCAGCTTAGCATGGTTAAACCTCACCACCACCATACACTGCAACTCACAATAACACCACACAAAGTCTGCTCTGCTCCGTAACCAGGAAGTGGCCACCTTTCACCATCATGACCTCAAAAGCTTCAAGGGAAAGGAACAGGAAATCTGCAATTAAAAGCCATGTGACAGTGGATGTCCTGATCTGCACCACATCTGTGGCTCCTGCACCCGTTGACCTGGTGACTGATCCAAATCTGCTGTGGCCCCTGTAACCAGCGGATTATCTGGTCCAGAACAGTAGAGGCTCTCCAGGAGGCGTGTTACACAACCTGGGAATGTCACTCATTCTCTAATTCCATCCAAACACACATTCATAACACACAGCCCAACATTAAAGTCTTTAATCATGAGTTATTGGGGATTATGCAGCAATGTACTGCAGTGTGTACGGGAGATAAACATGAAGAGAGAGAGTGTGTTAATAGTGAGAATGAAAGCAAGAGAATTAGAGGGAGGGAGAGGTAGAGAGAGAGAGAGAGAGAGAGAGAGAGAGAGAGAGAGAGAGAGAGAGAGAGAGAGAGAGAGAGAGAGAGAGAGAGAGAGAGAGAGACCCCATCTCATATCATTACCAAGCCCTGCAATTCTTAAGAGTCCCCTCATCCAGCTGGTCCTGGGGCTGAGTTCACAAAACTGTTCTACTGATGCACTGAAGCCTCAGGACCAGCACATCTAACCAATCAAAAATAAACCAAATTACCACACAGTCAAAACTACACAGGGAAACACAAAAGCAAGCACAAAGCAAAATGCAGTGCTATCTGGACCTAAATTGGCAGTACAACAACTATTTGACCATGTTCACTGATCAAAATCTTAGAAAAACCCTGACAAAGTGCAACCACTTCACCACAGCAGAACCTGAGACAGAGATGCGTTTCCTGACAAAATGCGTTTCCTGATTGTCCCGGTGACAATATTGATTACTATTATTACTATTTGGCCCTAAACAGAGAGTACACAGTGGCAGAATACCTGACCACTGTGACTGGCCCAAAGTGAAAGTAAGCTTGGGCTATTTACAGACTCAGTGAGCATAGCCTTGCTATTGAGAAAGGCCGCCGTAGGCAGTCTTGGCTCTCAAGAGAAAACAGGCAATGTGTACACTGCCCACAAAATGAGGTTGAAACTGAGCTGCACTTCCTAACCTCCTGTCAAATGTATGACCATATTAGAGACACATACTTCTCTCAGATTACACAGACCCCCCAAAACTTCCAAAACATATACAAATTTGATAAACTCCCATATCTACTGGGTGAAATACTACAGTGTGCCATTACAGCAGCAAGATTTGTGACCTGTTGCCACAAGAAAAGGGCAACCAGTGAAGAACAAACATTACTGTAAATACAACCCATACTGACTTTGATTTATTTTCACTTTTGAACTCTATTTGCACATCACTATAACACTGTACAGAGCTATAATATGACATTTGAAATGTGTATATTCCTTTGAAACTTTACTATTCGTTTTTGATTGATTATTTCACTTTTTTTGTTATCTATTTCACTTGCTTTGGCAATGTAAACATATGTTTTCCATGTCAATAAAGCCCTTTGAACTGAATTGAGAGAGAGAGAGAGAGAGAGAGAGAGAGAGAGAGAGAGAGAGAGAGAGAGAGAGAGAGAGAGAGAGAGAGAGAGAGAGAGAGAGAGAGAGAGAGAGAGAGAGAGAGAGAGACTGAGAGACTTCAAATACAATTTCACAGTAGGAACAAAAGGCAAAGAACACACTAAAGTCTATTCATATCTGGGCTTAAAAATAAGCTCCAACGGAAATTTCTGCTTCGCTGTCAATGAACTGAAAGAGACTGCCAGCAGGGCTTTTTACTCAATCAAAAGACAAATTCAAATTAACATACCGATTAGACCCTGGCTCAAAATATCAAAATCTACAATTGAACCAATTGCCCTAAATGGAAGTGTGGGGTCCGCTAACCAGTCTAGACAAAAAAAAATGGTACAAACATGACATTTAAATCCTGCATGCAGAATTCTGTAAAAGCATTGTTGGAGATCAGAGAAAATCCCCAATAATTCATGCAGGGCAGAATTAGGGCAATATCCATTACTAATTAATATCCAAAACAACCCATCAAATTCTATAACCACCTAAAAACAAGTGATCCCCACTCCTACCACTACAGAGCCCTGAAATGCTAAGAGATGAATATAGAGAAAAGTTCACAAACCACCACCAACCCAACAAAGCCTCAGGACAGCATCCAGACAATCTGGCCCAAACAAATTATATCCAAACAAAAATGTTATTATATCACTTAAAAAGTGTGACCTGTTGCGATATGAAAAAGGTAACCAGTGGAGAACAAACACCAAAGTAAATAGAACCTAGGCCTATTTTTGTCCCTTTATTTAATTTCCTTTGACATTTTTAATGAAACGTTTTACACATACAGCATACTCATACATACAGCATACTCACATAGCAAATGTTGGAGTCTGCTGTTGAAGATACTGCAGAGGGTTTTCAGAGATTGCTGTTGACGCAGATTCTACGATAATTATTGGGGTCAAATCTACTTTTGTGGATTGGGGTACCAGACTTTGGTTCCAAATATTGGAGAAGACGCTAGAGCTGAGAATAATACTGAAGAGTTTAAGAATAGCCCATTTGAATTTGTGGTCTGTATATTTGATCATTTTTGTTTAGTATACCGTCAACACCATAGTCCTTTTTGGGTTGGAGGGTTTGTATTTTGTCCTGTAGCTCACCCAATGTCTTTCAACACTGTTTCTACATTTTGTCAATTATCATGTTTTTGTTCTTGGTTCTTTGTTATATGGCGGCCTTTTCCACCATAATTTGCAAGTAAATTCATAAAAAATCCTACAATGTGATTTTCTGGATTTTTGTTTTCTCATTTTGTCTGTCATAGTTGAAGTGTACCTATGATGGAAATTACAGGCCTCTCTCATCTTTTTAAGTGGATAAACGTGCACAATTGGTGGCTGACTAAATACTTTTTTGCCCCACTGTACAACCTGAATACTCTTATTGACAAACAAATAAACTAATACGAAAGCAAAGTCTTCCCATGCTTTATTGACTTAAAAAAAGGTTTTGACTTAATTTGACACGAGGGTCTGCTATACAAATTGATGGAAAGCGGTGTTGGAGGAAAAACATATGACATTCTGAAATCAATGCACACAAACACACAGATGACATTATGATATCAATTGTAAAGTGACTGTTCCACTGGATGTCATAAGGTGAATGCACCAATTTGTATGTCGCTCTGGATAAGAGCGTCTGCTAAATGACTTAAATGTAATGTAAATGTAATTGGCAATAAACAATCAGTTTCTTTCCTCAGGGCCATGGGGTGAGACAGGGATGCAGCTTGAGCCCCACCCCCTTTAACATTTATATCAATGAATTGGTGAGGGCATTAGAACAATCTGCAGAACCCGGCCTCTCAGTAAGACAAAAATAATAGGGTTCAAAGAAAGGTACAGTTGGCAGGACAACAAATACCTAGAACACACAATGAATTATAGCTACCTCGGCCTAATCATCAACACCACAGGCAACTTCCACAAGGCTGTGAACGATCAAAGAGACAAGACAAGAAGGGCCTACTATGCCATCGAAAGGAACAAAAAAACTTGACATCCCAATTAGGATTTGGCTAAAAATACTTAATTAAATAAGTTATAGAACCCATTTCGCTCAATGGTTGTGAGGTCTGGAGTCCACTCACCAATCAAGAATTCACAAAATGGGACAAACACCCAAATGAGATTCAGCATGCAGAATTCGGCAAAAATAAGCCCCAAACAATGCATGCAGAGCAGAATTAGGACTATACGTGAGCTGTTCAATTCTACAACCACTTAAAAGGAAGCGATGCCATGAGAAAAGGGCAACCAGTGGAGGACAACAACATCGAAAATATAACCAATATATATCTGTCTATTTATCTCCCCCCACTATTCACACTACAACTCTTTGCATATTGCTAAAACACTGTACATAGCTGATAATATAACACTTGACATGTCATTACCTTTTTGAGTGCAATGTTTACTGTTCATTTCAAATCGTTTGTTATTGATGTTGTTAAATTAGTTTCTTCTTACTTTTGTTTGTTTATTTCACTTGCTTTGGCAATGTAAACATACAATATGTTTCCCATGCCACTAAAGTCCCTTTGAATTGAATTGAGAGAGAGACAGAGAGTGAGGAGAGACAGACAGAGACAGAGAGACAGAGAGACAGAGAGAGAAATACACAGGTCCAGACCTATCTCCTTCGCTGACTCACCACCCATCAACCCGCTCTCTGCCTCGCCCTGACACGCCCTGACAATGGTGCAATTATGACCTCTTCCTCTCCTGGCATCATCCCAGTCCCCCATAGTCAGCACCCCACCCCCACCCCTACCCTGCAGCAGAGATTAACCACAGCAAATTGGTCAATCATAATTAACATTCACCCTGCACCCTCACGTTCTGCTCCAGGTCAGATTCACAGTTTTACTTAAAGTAATGCCTCTGATAACAGTCCTGTAAATGGGGCCTTAAGGTCTGGTTAGTGTTCTGGTTAGTGTTCTGGTTAGTGTTCTGGTTAGTGTTCTGTCCCAGTGATTGGGCCTGGCTTTTTACAAACAGATGCGGATGAATAATAAGAGATGATGTACTGAGCGTGTTTGGGAAATAGTTGTAACCAGACCAGAGATGGCGATGAAGGGAGGGTCATTTGCGTGTGCCAGGTCAGCCGGTCGGCGACCGCAGTATTTTCAGAGCTCAGATGTGTCCCTGCATTAGGCAGTCTCTCTCTCCATCTCTCTGCTGCTCTCAAATGGGCACTATTACCGCAGCAGTCAGGCATTTTCACTTACGCCTCATTCTTGTCTTTTACTAGTTCTGTCCATTCTATGTCTGTCTTTTCTCTCCGCTCATTTCTTCTAGATATTTTAGCCATATCTGCAAATGATCTATTTCCTCATTACCAATACTCTCCCTTGCTGCATTTAACAAGGTCCCAATACAGATAGTGTTGTATTGAGTCAAGTGAAATATGAGTTTGGCTTAAATTCTACAGCGAAAATATTTATGCCGTCTGTTGTTGAACTGTGATTCTTCTGTTAAATTAAAATATATTTTTAGCTCGATTTTGCCTACATTGGAAATAATGTCAGTTTTGTTGCTCTTTGACTGTATAATCCTCTCGAATCCAAACGTTAAGAGAAATTATAAAAATGTTTTTTTTTAAATGGTATAGTTCAAATTAAAAATGTTAAACTCCCAACATCTAATAAAATAATCCTTCTAGCAGACATTTCAAAGGTTCACAGACAGTGTCCTCATCGACTGTCTGGAGAAAGGGGGAAGCCAGCCACTTTCCTCAGAGTATATCACATAACAGTAGATCGCCCCACCATCCACAGACACCTGGCCCTGGGTTGTCATGTCTCCCTACTACTGTACAGTGCCTTCAGAAAGTAGTCACACGCCTTGACGTCTTGTTTTTGTTCTTGCGTCTCAAAGTGGGATTCAAATGGATTTAACTGTACATTTTTTGTCAATGATCGACACAAAATACTCTAATGTCAATGTGGAAGAAAAATTCTAAGACATGAAAAAAAATCTAAACATGAAAAATGAAACACTAACATACTGTATCTTGATTAGATAAGTATTCAAGCCCCTGAGTCAATACATGTTAGAATCACCTTTGACAGCAATTACACCTGTGAGTCTTTCTGGGTAAGTCTCTAAGAGCATTTCACACCTGTATTGTGCAACATATGCCCATTATTATTTTAAAAATAGATTTTCAAGCAGATTTAAGTAAAAACTGTCACTCAGACACATTCACTGTCTTCCAGTCTTAGATTTGGCTTTGAGTTTTAGATTATTGTCCTAGTGAAAGGTGAATTCATCTCCCAGTATGCTTAGTTCCATTCCATAAATGTTTTATCCTGAAAACCTCCCCAGTCCTTAACGATTGCAAGCATACCCATAACATGATGCAGCCACCACTTTGCTTGAAAATATAGAGAGTGGTACATAGTAATGTATTGCACTGGATTTTCCCCCATAGCACTTTGTTTTCAGGACAAAAAGTGAATTGTTTGCCACACTTTGTGCAGTATTACTTTAGTGCCTTGTTGCAAACAGTATGCATGTTTTGGAATATTTTTTATTCTGTACAGGCTTCCTTATTTTATCCGTCAATAAGGTTAGTATTTTGGAGCAACTACAATGTTGATCCATCTTCAGTTTTCTCCTAACACAGCCATTAAGCTGTAACTCTATTTTTACCCATCTACCAATAGGTGCCCTTCTTTGCGAGGCATTGGAAAACCTCCCTGGTCTTCTTGATCGAAATTCACTGCTCGACTGAGGAACCTTACAGATAATTGTATATTTGGTGTACTCAGATGAGGTAATCATTCCAAAATCATGTCAAACACTATTATTGCAAACAGAGTGAGTCCATGCCAACTATTTCATCAAGTCTCTCCATCTCTGTCCATACTCTCCAGTCTTGAACAGGAGATGAACAGTAATCAACAGCAATACCACTAGGAACAACCCTCTGGGTAAACTAACATCTAACCTCTAACCCCTACTGTCTCTTCACATCACTAAATGAAAGCACACCGGCCAAGCAGCACAGACATAATTCAAGCGACAAAAACTTTGGGAAAAGCTTGAAATAAGGTATAACATTACCAAAGCTAAACTGCTGCTACCCATCACCTCATTATAGCCTGTGGAGAACTCCAATCCCCACTTAAACCCATACAAGTAATTACCTTATCAGTGGGACTGTGCTCAAGAGAGGCTGAGAGGAAAATTAGCCTCCCAACTGTTTAAACCGCAGAGCAGTCAGAGTGGACTCGCAGGAGAACCGTTCTGCTTGGGCGCTGACAGGGGCTGAGGCTGCTACCCGAACTAATGCTAAGTTTGTGGTTGTGGCTGAGGTTGGGTTAGCTTCCCAAGCCCCTTCAAGGTCGAGTCTCTAGAGGTAGGTGCACACAGACAAAGCGGAGCACTGGCTCAGACACTGCAGTGGCATAGAAATCCCACCACAGAGTCACGGTTGGGGAGAAACTTGCTCTATCCATGAGGGAACAGCTTGTCTGGAACCTTGAGTCTTCATGCGGATCTAACCAAAACACAATCCCCCCTCCCTGTCTCCTGATGTTGCCAGTCAAAGATAGCCCCTCCCTCCTTTCACCCTCCTCACCCTTACTATTCTCCATCAATTTGTTCTCCACTTTCCTGCTCCTTTATTTCCCCTCCCTCCCGTCTGGGGTGTGGTCTGTGTTAACCCATTAGGCCAGATCTCCAGCCCAGAGCCTAACCCAGCCCAGAGCCTAGCCCAGCCCAGAGGCTAACCCATCCCAGAGCCTAACCCCCGACTTAATTAGCCTGGCGCTGATGGACCCTGGCACAGCCAAGCACCCGTCCACAGCTTCCTGCAATGTGACTAATGAAAACACACTCAAATTACAGAGCGCTCACACACAACACACACACCACACACACACACACACACACACACACACACACACACACACACACACACACACACACACACACACACACACACACACACACACACACACACACACACACCACAGGGGTGAGACAGGTTGTGAGGAGGAGGGAGTTAGGGTGGTCCACCCAACCCAGTCTGGCCATATGGCCCGAGCTTCACCCCATCACGGAGTCTGCCAAACTCCCCATTATACAAGGACCAGGGGGCAAGAGGGAAATGCACACACACACACACACACACACACACGCACGCACGCACACACACACACACACACACACACACACGCACACACACGCACGCACGCACGCACACACACACACACACACACACACACACACACACACACACACACACACACACACACACACACACACACACACACACACACACACACACACACACACACACACACACACACACACACAGCCTGACTATGGTGCAAGCATTTCTCCATAGGGAGGGGGTAAAGGCTGTTGGGTCATGCACATCTAGAAAAGAGGAATGTGTTTGTACTTGGCTGGTCTGTTAGTACCATTGTCAAGGTATCTCACCTGCCAGTAAGCAGTGCCCAGTGCCCATGCTCTGTGTTTAAGTGTATACCCCCTCCCATCAGCCCCGCATAACATACCACAATGCATTGTGCTAAATGGACTGTGGCCCTGGCATCAGTTGGCACTCTAGGCATTCTGGAAGGCGTACAGTGGCGTTTAGGGGTGTGGGGATGAGGAGGGTGAAGGAGGGAAGAGGAGACGGTGGTGTTCTGGAATGGTGCATGGCCAAATATTGACAAAGCTGGTATCTCCTGCTGTCAGGGCATTCTGTGAGCGCAGGGTGGAAGAAATATCAATTAGGCTCGCCCACAATGGCTGCTTTTCTCTCCTCTTCCCCTTCCCTCCTCTTCTCCTCTGGTTGGAGGCTGCTGCCGGGGATGTGGCTGGGCAGATTGGGGGATTCACACACACAGAACAATGTGTCACAGCAGCCACAGAGAAATACTATTACAGTCTTACAGAGGGCAGAGCATCGCACAAAGCACTATGCCGAATGCACACACACACACACTGAATTCTACACACTACGTGTGGCTCTGACAGCTAAGACAAAGCAAAAACATTGCAACCAGTACTCACAACTGTTGTTCGGCAAAAAGTAGTTGTGGATCAATGACTGTCACAATGACATAGCTCGACAATGGAGAGGATGTAGCACAACTACCTGGTAGGGATGTAACGATTCACCGATAAGGTCACCTGTTCAAATGTTTAAGATATGAGTTCATCAGTCCAACTGAACCAAAACCAATCAAAATGTAGCATGCATCGGTCAGAAAATGGATTCAAGTATTATGAAATCGGCGGTTCGTGAAAATGTTTTGCTCAACTTATTTTCTTTCTACCTTCCGAAAATAGCAAATATTTTGTAAGAACTGCAAACTCTCCTTCAGTGTCGAACTAAGCATGTCATTGTGTCGACAGTCATTGATCTACCACACATTTTTGCCGAACAACCGCAAACAGTATCAGGAGTCAAACTTCACGCGATGACCAACGAGAGGTACAGTAGGCCTTTTCCTGATCTGGCACATCTGCAAGTCACGTTCACAACATGAACATTTTAGTAATATTGCTTGCACAATATTAGTCTTTTTAGTTGAGGGACAACCAATGCAATTGTCTAGGTTATTTTGATGAAATGCTCTGTTGAAAAGGGTGTTTAACTGGAGTAAACACAGCCTAAGCTACACCTGGAGACACAACTCTCACCTGATCAGGACATTTGTTTTTATTTCGATGGTTCAGGTTCACCACCAACAATAGTTTAGGTAGTTTTTATTGGAACAAGATACATATTCACACATTGCTAGCTCTAACACTTTTAATCTGCAAGAATGATAAATGAATTAGTGGGGTGGGGAGGAGGGACATCATTTACGCACGCGTCAGCTCAGACAGATCCAGCTCAGCGAGGCCCAGCTCACAAGTTTCCTCAGCAGCAGATTTGAATTGATGTTTTTAATGAGTGTTTATACAACACATGCTAGTGTATAGAATCATATAGCTTTGAACTGCATCAATTTGTTCCTTTAATCAAAACCGAATCGCACCGAATCATTTCAATCTCAAACGTATCGCTCTTGTATCGTATCGGAGCCCATGTATCTAAAAATATAGACGCAACATGTAAAGTGTTGGTCCCATGTTTCACGGGCTGATATAAAAGACCTCAAAAATGTATCATACGCACAAAAAGCTTATTTCTCTCAAATGTTGTGCAACGTCATTTTAGAGCGTTTGGCAGTACGTCCAACCGGCTTCACAACTGCAGAACACGTGTATGGCGTTGTGTGGGCAAGCGGTTTGCTGATGTCGGTTTGCTGATGTTATGGAATGGACAGGCATAAGCTATAGACAATGAACACAATTGTATTTTATCAATGGCAATTTGAATGCACAAAGACACTGTGACGGGATCCTAAGGCCCATTTTTGTGCCATTCATCCACAGCCATCACCTCATGTTTCAGCATGATAATGCACAGCCCCATGTCACAAGGATCTGTACACAATTCCTGGAAACTGAACATGTCCCAGTTCTTCCATGGCCTGCATACTCACCAGACATGTCACCCATTGAGCATGTTTGGGATGCTCTGGATTGACGTGTACGACAGCGTGTTCCAATTCCTGCCAATATCCAGCAACTTCCCACAGCCATTGAAGAGGAGTGGAACAAACTTCCACAGGCCACAATCAATAGTCTGATCAGCTTTATGTGAAGGAGATGTGTCACGCTGCATTAGGCAAATGGTGGTCACACCAGATATAGACAATTTTTTTCTAATCCACACCTCTACCTTGGTCACAGGTATTTGTGACCAACATTCCCAGTCATGTGAAATCCATAGATTACGACCAAATGAATTTATTCAGTTTGGAGATCATGAATAGAACATTGGAAGAGCTCGCTTTACAAGAATTGGACGTGAGAAGTCAACTCCTAAAAGCCAGGAAAGGGATCAGTCTTGTCCATTCATAAAGTCCTTGGTAAAACATGAGGCTCTGTATTGTAACCTAGCTGTAGGAACAGGTGCAGCGGAAATAGCCTTTCAACCCCCTATTCAACTCCCAGCCCAACAGGCACCAGAGGTATGATTTGGACCTGCCTGAAAAACCCCACTTTTGTTGTTCTAATCCAACTACCCAGCTAGAAAGTTGGCCTTTTTAACAACCGTTTGTCAAAACTTTCATTTTCCTCTGCAGGCTGCTTAAAAAGTCCAGGAATTAAGCAAAAGGTTGCAGGAAATGATTCCAGGCAGCTCTTGACAGCCTAGGAAGGGCTGGAACACTTCCTTCTCTGATGGTTCTACAACAATAACGAGCATAAAACCCTAACGAGGGAGCAGGCACAAATTGGATTGCCGGATATGTCTTTGCTGAAGGCGCACGGGCAAGGCCAACTTCCTGTCATTCTCACAGCTCTCTCTTTCTCTCTCCCTTTCCTTCTAGTTCTGTTTCATGCCATTTATTCTCCTGTCTAGTCTAACTGCCAAAGTGTCTCAAACACACACAAAAACAGACATCATCTTCACACATGACGAACAATGATCTCATCATGTCTGTACACAGATTGCCTGACATACTCTGTCAGCTCCAGGCAGAGGGAAGAGATAAGAGGTGTGTTCTATTGCTACACGGTTCACATGCTGTACTGACAGACAGATAGACAGATGTTTAGCCCTGAGCCCAAACCCTTTATTTTCAGCTAGGAGATAGTTTACTATAACATGTCTTCCAACCAGGGGGAGGTTATACATGCAGTGCTGTAAGTAGAGAGATAACCCAGAACAACAACAATCTGTGTTCTCTCTGAGTGGACTCTAACCTACCAGCTCCAGGGATATCATAACAGGGTTTTGGTAAAGTTCCAGAGACAGGCTGACCCCCCCCCCCCAGGGGAACCATTGTGTAGGAGGGATACTTCACTAAAATGTGTTACCGTGCTTCTTAGGTAACAACCAAACAACTCATCACATCTCATAACGAACTCATAAAGACTCCACAATACAACGACCAATCAAGCATCACTAGTCCATTGGGTTGTTTAATACACCAGACACGGTCCTCTTTCTTCTTTAATCATGTCTGGGCTTGGAATGTATTATGTTCCGATAGGTGTATAGAACAACAGATGGCTTGCTGTTTTATACAGTGCCAGAGAGAGAAAAGCTCTCCTTTGAACATGTTAGCTTTGATTTCTCCACTTTCTCTGCTCTATTCAACTCTCCCCCAGCAGAGCAGAGCAGAGCTGTACAGGTTGTGCTTGGCCACCGGCTCCCCCACTAGGAGAACAGAATGAGAAGAAGGAACGAGAGGGAGAGAGAGAGAGAGAGTGTGGGGCTCTGCCATGCTTACATTGTTCTCTTCCTCTGAGTTTGAGAGATAGACAAAAAGTGAGAGCTTGGTGCAGCAGAACAAGAAAGAGTGTACAAAACACACCAACGCCGCTACCTAGAGACGGAAACAAACAGATGGTTTTTATTTGTGAACAAATCTGTTTTAAAATTGAACCCGTTGGGTCTCTCTCTAACACAAACGGGTTGGAGGTACAAGCTGGGAATCTCATTATGAATTCAATGATGGACGTCTTGGGGCTCTAAAGAAAGGCAGAAAGCATTAGAAGAATGTTAAAAGTAATCTTACTCACAGGTTTAGACAAGGTGGCACTAAAACAGTTGAACACAGCTACAAAGAAAATACAGGTTAGAATTCAAATAAATAGTTGTAATTCTTTAACTACGACCGTTGTAATGTATGTAATTAGTAATTTGGGGGGTTAGGCAGCTGTGTACACAAGCTCACATCTGCTGGCTGCTTCTCCATGGGGAATACAGTCCTCTAGGTTGCTCTGCTGTGTTGCTTGATGACTGTAACGGAGACCACCCTAGTGGTTGAGGAGGCAGACGAATGGACCCAGTACAGTGCCCAGGGGGTTTCATTACTGGAGTAAACACATCAAGCTATGTACACTTTGTACGACTATGTACATCTAACAAAATAACAAACATAACGATGAGGATATAATGAATATGAATTCGGAGGGCAGAAATGATTCAATATTAAAGCATTAGACCTCTTACTAAAGGCTTCCGTCATACAAAAGTTATACTTAAATCCAAGTTCTCTAGCAGTTTAGAAAGAATGTCTCACCCCAGGTTCAAGAATGGCCTTTTTCGATTTGTTCAGATTACAACTGCTCATTTTCAGTTATTTGTAAAGGAAATCATCTCCCAAATATTGCTATTTTTAAAACCATTTAAATTTAATCCACCAGAAAAGACAGAACAAATAATACAAAAAAATATTGTAGTTAAACTGAAATATACTAATTCATTCAAAAAACATGATTTAAAAAAATAAATAATAAAAACATATATAATCTTGATACAATAAATATGACTTGTGGAGTTATGTCACACATGCAGCTAATAAAACATGTGGAAATGTCTGCTCTACACAACATTATAACCAACTAATTGCAGCATTTCCACAAAAATGAAAGAGGAAAGTGGAAGGGGGGAAGAAGTAAGGAACTTGTCTGTCGGCACAGGATTCACAACTTAACATTTTTCAATTTAAATTATTATACAACATTCTTGCAACCAATAGAATGTTATTTATGTGGGGTTACAACCTTCCCAGCTCTGCAGATTTTGCTGTGAAGAGACAGAATCATTAGAACACTTGTTTTGGTACTGTTCATATGTAACTCGTTTTTTGGTCACAGGTCCAGGAATGGCTGAAGAAGTGTAATATTTACCTGGAGCTAACTCCGCAGATAGCAATACTAGTTGATTTGAAAAGCCATAGTCAATCAATCAATAATAATAATAATAATACTTTTAGCAACAAAACAAAATCAATTTACGATCTGTAGAAACAATGAAAATAGAAAGGTTTCGAACTTTTGTGAAACATCACAGCACAGTTGAAAAATACATGGCAAATAGAAATCCAAAATGGATGGTGTTCAGAGATAGACGGGAGGGGTTGAATGGAGGTGAAGGTTGGGACTAATAACAACAAGATAACTAATAGAAACATACTGTGTCTGCAAAACGTATATAGGTTAAGAACTTATGTGAAAGAGCATAGTTTGAAAGAAATGGCAAATAGAAATCAAACCCGAATGGACATCAGAAATAGATGGGAGAGGTTGAGGAAGGACAGGAGTAAAAACAAACTAAATAGAACTATTGTAAAAATAGATTGTGTCCATAAAATGTATGCTACCGTTCAACAGTTTGGGGTCACCTAGAATTGTCCTTGTTTCCATAAAAACATACATGAAAAGAGTTGCAAAATGAATAGGAAATACAGTCAAGACGTTGAAAAGGTAATAAATCATGATTTTTACTTGAAATAATAATTGTGTCCTTCAAACTTTGCTTTCGTCAAAGAATCCTCCATTTGTAGCAATTACAGCTTTGCAGACCTTTGGCATTCTAGAAGAGATTTCACTCCATGCATCCTGAAGCACCTCCCACAAGTTGGATTGGCTTGACGGGCACTTCTCACGTACCATACGGTCAAGCTGCTCCCACAACAGCTCAATCATGTTGAGATCCGGTGACTGTGCTGGACATTCCATTATAGACAGAATACTAGCTGACTGCTTAGTCCCTAAATACAGTAGTTATTGCATAATTTGGAGCTGTGCTTCGGGTCATTGTCCTGTTGTAGGAGGAAATTGGCTCCAATTAAGCAACGTCCACAGGGTATGGCATGGTGTTGCAAAATGGAGTGATAGCCTTCCTTCTTCAAGATCCCTTTTACCCTGTACAAATCTCCCACTTTACCACCAACAAAGCATCCCCAGACATCACATTGCCTCCACCATGCTTGACAGATGGCATCAAGCACTCCTCCAGCATCTTTAAATTTTTTCTGCATCTCATAAATGTTCTTCTTTGTGATCCGAACGCCTCAAACTTAGATTTGTCTGTCGAGCCATACTGCTCGTTCTGTGCGTGATTTCCTGCAAGACAGGAATGTCAGTGTTCTGCCATGGCCAGCGAAGAGCCCGGATCTCAATCCCATTGAGCATGTCTGGGACCTGTTGGATTGACCTGAGGGCTAGGACCCTTCCCCCTGGAAATGTCCGGGAACCTGCAGGTCCCTTGGTGGAAGAGTGGGGCAACATCTCACAGCAAGAACTGGCAACTCTACTGCAGTCCATGAGAAGGAGATGCACTGCAGTACTTATTAATGCAGCTGGTGGCCACACCAGAAACTACCGACTGTTAATTTAGATTTTGACCCTCCCTTTGTTCAGGGACACATTATTCAATTTCTGTTAGTCACATGTCTGTGGAACTTGTTCAGTTTATGTCTCAGTTGTGGAATCTTTTTATGTTCATACAAATATTTACACATGTTAAATTTGCTGAAAATAAAACGCAGTTGACAGTGAGAGGATGTTTCTTCTTTTGCTGAGTTTATTTGTATTTACTGTATGAGTATGTATGTATGTGTATGTACACGGTTGAAGTCGGAAGTTTACATACACCTTATCCTAATACAATTAAACTCAGTTTATCACAGTTCCTGACATTTAATGCCAGTAAAAATTCCCTGTCTTAGGTCAGTTAGGATAACCACTTTATTTTAAGAATAAAATGTCAGAATAATAGTAGAGAATGATTTATTTAAGCTTTTATTTATTTCATCACATTCACAGTGGGTCAGAAGTTTACATAAACATAATTAGTATTTGGTAGCATTGCCTTTAAATTGTTTAACTTAGATCAAATGTTTCAGGTAGCCTTCCACAAGCTTCCCACAATACTTTGGGTGAATTTTGGATCATCCCTCCTGACAGAGCTAGTGTAACTGAGTCAGGTTTGTAGGCCTCCTTGCCGCACACACTTTTTCAGTTCCACCCACAAATTCTCTATAGGATTGAGGTCAAGGTTTTGTGATGGCACTCCAATAACAGTGGGTTTTTCCTTGCTGAGCGGCCTTTCAGGTTATGTCAATATAGGACACATTTTACTGTGGATATAGATACTTTTGTACCTGTTTCCTCAAGCATCTTCACAAGGTCCTTTGCTGTTGTTCTGGGATTGATTTGCACTTTTTGCACCAAAGTACGTTCATCTCTAGGAGACAGAACGCGTCTCCTTCCTGAGCGGTATGACGGCTGTGTGGTCCCATGGTGTTTAAACTTGCATACTACTGTTTGTACAGATGAACTTGGTACCTTCAGGCATTTGGAAATGACTCCCAAGGATGAACAAGACTTGTGGAGGTCTACAATTGGTTTTCTGAGTTCTTGGTCTTGGCTGATTTCATTTGATTTTACCATGATGTCAAGCAAAGAGGCACAGAGTTTGAAGGTAGGCCTTGAAATAGACCACAGTACACCTCCAATTGACTAAAATGATGTCAATTAGCCTATCAGAAGCTTCTAAAGCCATTACATCATTTTCTGTTTAAAGGCACAGTCAACTTAGTGTATGTAAACTTCTGACCCACTGGAATTGTGATACAGTGAATTATAAGTGCAATATTCTGTTAACAATTGTTGGAAAAATTACTTGTGTCATGCACAAAGTAGATGTCCTAACCGACTTGCCAAAACTATAGTTTGTTAACAAGAAATTTGTGGAGTGGTTGAAAAATGAGTTGTAATGACTCCAACCTAAGTGTATGTAAACTTCCGACTTCAACTGTATATATATACCCCCCCCCCCATTTAAAAAATAAATAAATAATAATAATATCATATTAATATAATGATAACTGGACAGGTAATATTAAATTGAGATAAATGAAAATAATTAAAATGAAGGTTGAGCTCAATAAAGTTAACAGGCCTCAATCATGCCTGAATACATACTGACAGCATGGCAACCTTCCCCTGTCTACCTGGAACATACAAACACTGACCATTCACAATTAACAAGTTGAATTAAAGTTGAATTAAAGGCATTAAAGGCATTACACGTACAATAACATATTTAGGCAATAATTAATATTTTCCAAAATACATAGCCACTTTCAATCACCGTGTAAACCATGCATCATATGGACGCAAGCTTCCACTTCCATGCATTAATGCAGGACAGTGGATACTGGTGTGTGTGTGTTTATCTTTGCAGGTGTCAAAGGATGCTGAGAAGCTAATATGAGCATCGTTTTTCTGCATGCATGCATGAACATAGTTACAGAGAGAGAGAAAAAGAGCAGGAGAGAGAGAGAGAGAGAGAGAGAGAGAAGAGAGAGAGAGAGAGAGAGAGAGAGAGAGAGAGAGAGAGAGAGAGAGAGAGAGAGAGAGAGAGAGCAGGCGAGAGAGAGAGCAGGCGAGAGAGAGTGAGAGAGAGAGAGAGAGAGAGAGAGAGAGAGAGAGAGAGAGAGAGAGAGAGAGAGAGAGAGAGAGAGAGAGAGAGAGAGAGAGCAGGCGAGAGAGAGAGCAGGCGAGAGAGAGTGAGAGAGAGAGAGAGAGAGAGAGAGAGAGAGAGAGAGAGAGAGAGAGAGAGAGAGAGAGAGAGAGAGAGAGAGAGAGAGAGAGAGAGCAAGAGAAGGGGGAGGTATAATGCATTCTGTACCAAATGCTCCTGTTGACTTTCCACATGATTACTGTCCCTTCATGGCTCAGTGTGTCAGTGAGGTCACAAGGTCCGGCCTCCTCACCGAGTGTGTGGTGGTGAACGGGGATGTTCTGCAGTCAGCCAGTGTAATGAGTATGCCAGGCGTAATGTTTCCTCCCTGCCTGTCGTTCCTGCTCTGAGAACAGGCTGATATATCAGCTCTCTAACCCGCTCCAGCAGCACCACTGCAGGACACTAATTCCAGAATCCAGGATGAGTGTGTGTGTGTGTGTGTGTGTGTGTGTGTGTGTGTGTGTGTGTGTGTGTGTGTGTGTGTGTGTGTGTGTGTGTGTGTGTGTGTGTGTGTGTGTGTGTGTGTGTGTGTGTGTGTGTGTGTGTGTGTGTGTGTGTGTGTGTGTGTGTGTGTGTGTGTGTGCGTGGGCATGAACACACTCCTGCTGCATGTGTGTGTTAGCCTCTGCCTGTGTAAAGATTGAATTGGGCCCTGCTATATTAGAACAATAAATGACTATCTAAACGATACAGCCCCAGTCAGGTATCTAATGAGAGGAGTAGATTCAACCCTGAAGAGATGACAGGAAGACATACATCATCACACAACAGTCCTTTATCACACCCTCTGACCTCATCGCTGTCTTCTCTCCAGCAGGATCCAGTTATTACAAACCATTATGTACTGCCTCGGCTGGGGATCAAATCTAAAGGGATTCACTGTTGGCTCTGCTGCCCATCGTCATGGAGACGGATGGCCCTGGTGGGCGTGGTGGGGTTGTGGGGTCAGGCTGTGGTGGAGACTGGAGATTTGATGTCCCCCCCCCACCCTTTTCACTATCCTCTCTGACTCAATCACGTGACGCTGTGGCGACAGGGCTGGGGAAATGTTGCATTCTCTGAGCCGTGAAATGGCCATTGTTTTTTTCCTATTAGAGTGCAGCCGTCCAGGGTCATTGGAAACAAATTGGAGAAGCTGCAGCTACAGCTGAGATCACTTTCACCCTGCAACTAGTCTTCCCTTTCACTGTCAGGGTGCGTTTGAATTATCATTCTATTTCACTTCCTCCCACTTCTTTTTTGATCATAGCATTCGGGATGGCAATACACTTTCACCTGTCCTTCAGAATTCCTGCTACAACAGGAACACCTTCTCCTCTCACTGGCTCTGTGGTTCTATGTGATGTTGTATAGATAAGCGCAGTGTGACTCAGTGAATATGCATTAGAGAGACATTCCAACAAAGAGACGGACAAATGGGCAGACGAACAGAGACAGACACACAGACAGAAGATACCGAGGGAGAAGCCTGGCTATTGTTATCACCGTGTCGCGCCAATTCTCTCTGTGGAGAAGGTTGTTTGCAGTAGAAATGCTGGCTGTATTAATCCCCAGAGGCCCATGGTGGCTTCACAGCTAACAGTCATCCTCACTAACAGAACTATTCATGTCCCCCAGTGCCACCGTGGCAGCGGAGGTAACTAGGCAACAGCCCAGAGGAATATTGCCGGGTGAGGGAAGTGGCCCATTGTCCCTAACAGGTTGTTAATGAGTGAGAGGGCTTGTGTGTGTGTGTGTGAGAACAGTGATATGAATTACTAACACAAACGAACAGATAACACCAGCCGTTAGTAGGACAAACATAACAGGCGCTGATAGAGGTCTGACCTTAGCTCTAGAGTAGTGCTCAGCAACAGGCAGCCCGTGGGCCAAAACAGGCCTGCGAGTGATTTCTTTTTGCCATATTCTGGGGTGATTTTCGTTTTTAGTTTAAAAAAGACACTGAAATCACGAGGAATTCAGTAAAATAAATGCTGGATTTAGGAACTCTGTATTCCCACAAATAAAAAAAGGCACATACTCTATGTGAACGTGTCTCAATGGAATCAAGGTATGGAATTACTGTTATTTTCAAATACAATCTTAGTTGTGGTCAATTTGCAGTGGTGGAAAAAGTAGTAACGATATCTTAATAGAAAATGACTTTAGTAAAAGTGAAAGTCACTCAGTAAAATATTACTTGAGTACAAGTCTAAAAGTATTTGGTTTTAAATATACACTACCGGTCAAAAGTTTTAGAACACCTACTCATTCTGGGGTTTTGTTTATTTGTTACTATTTCTACATTGCAATAGTGAAGACATCAAAACTATGAAATAACACATATGGAATCATGTAGTAACCAAAAAAGTGTTAAACAAATGAAAATATATTTTATATTTGAGATTCTTCAAATAGCCACCCTTTGCCTTTATGACAGCTTTGCACACAATTTGTAGTTTAAATGATCATGTTCCGAATCCCAGAAAAAATCGTCCTGCGGCTGAATCTAGTTTCCTACCCCTATAGAGTCTAGGCAATGGAGGACAATCAGTCAACCTCTTGATTCCTATCCACATTGACCCCTGCACTCTGATAATACAGACTCTGACCCTTGACGCCACAGGCACTCTCCTCTCCCCTCCTGTGGCAGTGGAGGTATCTAGGCAACAGCCCAGAGGAATATCACAGGTCATCGACTGTTCAGGGAAGTGGCCCACTGGTGCCATCTGAGGCTAGAAGTATCACTAACAGGTTGTTAGTGCGATAGAGAGAGAGAGAGAGAGAGAGAGAGAGAGAGAGAGAGAGAGAGAGAGAGAGAGAGAGAGTGTGTGTGTGTGAGAACAGTGATATGTATAACTAACACAAACACACAGGCATAACACCAGCCATAAGTAGGACAAACATAACAGGCACTGATAGAGAAGGGGGAAGACAGAGGTCTGACCTTAGCTCTAGAGTCTAGACAATGGAGGACAATCAGTCAATCTCTTGTTTCCTGTCTACAGTGACCCCTGCTCTCTGCAAAGGCCAGGGAGAGAACAGAACATGTGATGTGTGAGTGTGTGAAGGGGTTGGCCAAAGAAGGGTCTCCCCTCACCAATGTGTCAGTGGGCTGGTGATGGATCCCTATATCTGATGATACAGACTCTGGCCCTGACCCCACAGGCCCTCTCCTCTCCTTCCTGTCTCCTATCCTCCTCATCAACTCATCAACCCACAGCCTCGTATCTCCTCTCCAACCCACAGCCTCTCTTCTCCTCCCCTCTCCAACCCAAATGTCACGCCTGTCTCCTCACTGGGGCAGAGATGTGTGAGGATGGCATCTTGACAAACTACAATGAGAACCTACACAGCTAAGACCCAACATGGACCATTAACTTTAAACACACTCCAAAAGAAGCAGAAGGCATATACTGAGTGCACAAAACATTAAGAACACCTGCTCTTTCCATAACAGACAGACCAAGTGAATCCAGGTGAAGCTATGATCCCTTATTGTCACTTGTTAAATCCACTTCGATCAGTGTAGATGAAGGGGAGGAGACATGTTAAAGAAGGACTTTTAAGCCTTGAGACAATTGAGACATGGTTTGTGTATGTGTGCCATTCAGAGAGTGGTGAAGGCGCAAGACAAACGATTGAAGTGCTTATGAACGGGTTATGGTAATAGATGCCAGGCTCACATGTTTAGGTCAAGAACTACAACACTGCTGGGTTTTTCATGCTCAACAGTTTCCCATGTGTATCGAGAATGATCCACCACCCAAAGGACGTCCAGCCAACTTGACCAACTGTGGGAAGCATTGGAGTCAACATTGGCCAGCATCCCTGTGGAATGCTTTTGACACCTTGTAGAGTCCATACCCTGATGAATTTATGCTGTTCTGAGGGCAAAGTGTGTGTGTGTGGGGGGGGGGGATTCTAAGCAGGTCATAGCTCTGCTGTAGCCTCACTAAAACAATCAGTCCCTCACTGGGTCACACAGTCCCTCACTGGGACACACAGTCCCTCACTGGGTCACACAGTCCCTCACTAAGGACACACAGTCCCTCACTGGGTCATACAGTCCCTCACTTGGACACATAGTCCCTCATTGGGACACACAGTCCCTCACTGGGACACACAGTCACTCACTGGGACACACGGTCCCTCACTGGGACACACAGTCCCTCACTGGGACACACAGTCCCTCACTGGGTCATACAGTCCCTCACTGGGACACACAGTCCCTCACTGGGTCACACAGTCCCTCACTGGGTCACACAGTCCCTCACTGGGGCACACAGTCCCTCACTGGGTCACACAGTCCGTCACTGGGTCACACAGACCCTCACTTGGTCATACAGTCCCTCACTGGGTCACAGTCCCTCACTAAGGAAATACAGTCAGTCCCAGTTCTGATTCCAGACCTCAGAGAGGAGGGAGAGGACACACACACACATGCACATACACACACTCACCACTTACAGGTAACTGCTAAAATAATAGAAACACTTTAGTAAATTAGGGATACAAAGTGTATTGAAAGCGGGTGCTTCCACATTAACTCAGGTGTGATTATTGAGTTAATTAAGCAATTAACATCCCATCATGCTTAGGGTCATATATTCAAATACTGGGCAGGCCATTACTTTGGCCACCATGCCTATGCCCCCATATGATGACAATACCCCCATCCACAGGACAGGTCACTGAATGGCTTGATGAGCATGAAAACAATGTAAAGCATATGCCACGGCTGTCTCAGTCACCAGATCTCAACCCAATTACAAATTAAATCTAATTGTATTTGTCACATGCGCCGAATACAGCAGGTGATTACAGTGAAATGCTTACTTACGAGCCCCTAACCAACAATGCAGTTAAAAAATCTAATAAATATGAATAAGAATAAAAGTAACAAGTAATTAAAGAGCAGCAGTAAAATAACAATAGCGAGGCTATATACAGGGGGTACCGGTATAGAGTCAATGTTAGTTGAGGTAATTGAGGTAATATGTACATTTAGGCAGAGTTAGATGATGACAACAGAGAGTAGCAGATATATCTGGGTAGCTATTTGATTAGATGTTCAGGAGTCTTATGACTTGGTGGTAGAAGCTGTTTTCTTGGACCTAGACTTGGTGCTCCGGTACCGCTTGCCGTGCTGTAGCAGAGAGAACAGTCTTTGACTAGGGTGGAGTCTTTGACGATTTTTAGGGACTTCCTCTGACACAGCCTGGTATAGAGGTCCTGGATGGCAGGAAGCTTGGCCCCAGTGATGTACTGGGTCGTACACACTACCCTCTGTAGTGCTTTGTGGTCGGAGGCCTAGCAGTTGCCATACCAGGCAGTGATGCAAAAATAACTTTTTGAGGATCTGGGGACCCATGCCAAATATTTTCAGCCTCCTGAGAGGGAATAGGCTTTGTCATGCCCTCTTCACGACTGTCTTGGTGTAAATTGAACACTTATGGTAGATTCTGGTGAAGCGCCTGAGACCACCATCAGCAAAACACCAAATGATGGATTTTCTCGTGGAAGAATGTAATCGCATCTCTCCAATAGAGTTCCAGACAATTGTAAAGTCTATGCCAAGGTGTATTGAAGCTGTTCTGGTGGCCCAATGCCCATTTAAGACACTACGTTTGTGTTTCCTTTATTTTGGCAGTTACCTGTAGATGTGCACACACAATCTCCAATCTCTGCCTCACTTTCATATGAGACTACAGCCTGAGATGTAAAATTCATACAGCTCATGCGTAAGGTATGTAACATGCATCAATTAATAACGAACTTCAACTGGAATGTGAATCAAAGCACGTACAGCTAGAGCACGGATTAGTGTGTGTGTGTGTGTGTGTGTGTGTGTGTGTGTGTGTGTGTGTGTGTGTGTGTGTGTGTGTGTGTGTGTGTGTGTGTGTGTGTGTGTGTGTGTGTGTGTGTGTGTGTGTGTGTGTGTGTGTGTGTGTGTGTGTGTGTGTGCTGCATGTAGGTGGGCATGCCGTCTTTCCAGCCTCCTACTCATTCCACTCCATTTTCTAAAGGAGAAAGCAAAGTAGATCAACGAGAAGTAAAAAGAAATCTGAACAGACTGAGGAAAGTACACACACACACACACTCACACTCAACGTGTGAAAGATGGCCGTCTTTGTCTAAGTCCTATCTTACAGTATCTCTGAGCAGTGGGGAGACAGTGTCCCTGTGGTGGTCGTGAAGTAGGTCTCTCTTAAATATGCACAGAGGAGGTGACCGGGTCCAATTCCCCCATAGCATTAAAGCACAGATCTCTCCCTATTCTCTCCATTCTCTCCTCGCTGGCTGAGCTGCAAGGTGAGATAACATTCAGAAGGGTATAATTAATGTGGCGATGAATATATATTTTATAGGTTTAACTTGACAGGTGAAGGGCGTATCTCTGGGCTCATAACTTGTTTTGTCTTTAGGGAGACGAGGACATACTGAGGCACTCTGAGCCAGTCAGTCAGTCAGTCAGTCAGTCAGTCAGTCAGTCAGTCAGTCAGTCAGTCAGTCAGTCAGTCAGTCAGTCAGTCAGTCAGTCAGTCAGTCAGTCAGTCAGTCAGTCAGTCAGTCAGTCAGTCAGTCAGTCAGTCAGTCAGTCAGTCAGTCAGTGTACACACCAGACGGTGTTGTGGGGTGGTAAAAGGATGCCTGCATGGATGGTGCCCCCATGTCTGTTGGCCAAGGTAAGGTGTGCTCAATGGTGCTACTAAACCTGATAGACCAGTCAGCTGTAAGGCTTCTCTTTATAGAACTCTCCAGATTCACCACTAGTGTGCAGATCACGTCTATCTACACCAAATCATTTTAGTGCTGTCAGCCTTTATGCAGTCAGTGAAACATCCCTTTGCCCAGTCACACAGTTGATGAAATGCAGATGGATGCAATTAGCATGCGAGGAGGGAGACAGATGAACAGTAACTAAACAACGCTGAATTAGTGGTGTTTTATTGATCAGCAGTGCTCCACGAGAATCAGAGCTGTTCAGTCTGGAATCCTGCGTGATAATAATCATCAGTGGAGCGTCACGAACAAACACCTGCCACACATCTGCAGGCCCGACATGTCACAGCTCTGCTGCAGACTGCAGCTGGAGCCGTGCAAACCAGGACTCCACGACACACACAGACAACATTGCATCAATACAGACATCTGTTATAGGCTTAGGCAAACAATCGCATCTGTCTGTACAATCACAGATCTAAATATGTATAGTAAGCTACTACCTATTCAAACAGTCACAACACATCCGCTTGTCATAAAGCACCCATTGCCAATGTCTTCATTTGCATTCAGTGGTGTGGGGTTTTATTTTTAACAGATTGTTGTCGTTGTTAGAATCATATTGTATTGGGTGTAATGTTTTCCTATATGCTCCCAAGATGGCAGCATGTCAAGTCGTTTGTCTGTGACTAGTACATTTGAACCTACTAATAACCAATTTATTTATGGTTGCGTAACTTCCTTGTTGTGTAGTGCAATCTATTTTATTTTTGCTGGTGTAAAGACCACGGGTCCTCAACTCGGAACTTCATTACTTGATGTTTACTAAAGAAACCCTATCTCTGACTATCTCTGGCTATCTCTGGCTATCTCTGGCTGGCCTGAGTTCCTCCTTCGTCTGCGGTGTGTCTCGTCCAAGCTGCTCCTTTTTGCTCTTCGCCTGGCTGTCAGTGGCAGCTCAACAATCTCAATGTTCTCTCTATCGGCCTCAACACCCAATCTACTCACACGCGCAAACACTCACATTCAGACTCGTACATACACGCCGTCTCTCTCTCCCCTTACCTTCGTTGGCCTCTAATTTTGTTTTTTTCTGTCAGAGAAAGTGACAGTTTTCGTGGTATTGCTTTGTGCACTGACTTTACTGAACTCTGGAGAAAACGAACACTGTCGCAGGGTGAGTACATTTGACAATGTGCTCTTCCGTCCATTGGACATTTTGTCTGCAGGAACTCGCTCTTTTTTACCCGGTCCACTCGTCCAAGTGCCGATGTATTTGTGGCATGATGTGAACAGTACGAATTTGTGTCTAAAACCAAAGTCTAATGGTTTTAAATGACTGCTTTGTATTGTCTGGAAACTCACTTGTAGAATTCGCTTGCATTAGGTCTCTTAAAAAAGAGAAGCTGTGCAAGGTTATTAAACAGAGGTGCCTAGTTATTCTTCTTTTGTTGATATCAGGTAACGTGCTACCTAACCCTGGCCCTGATGTGCAATGTCTCCAAACCCCCTCTGATTTTAAATCAAGATCTGGTTTTGGTATTTTTCATTTAAATGTACGCAACCTGTTTTCAAAAAATTGATGGGGTTAGGATTTGGGCTAAATCAACTGATGCTGATGTAATTGTGTTTTCTGAAACCTGGCTCAGCAAGTCTGTTTTTGATAAGGATAGTTGTATAAGTGGTTACAATGTCTATCTCACTGAACGAGTTAAGAAAGGTGGGGGTGCGGCTATATATGTCAAATCTAAATTCCCTGTAAGTGTGGCAAAGTCTGAAACTATTTGTAAACAGTTGGAATTTCTTGCTTCGAATGTTGAGGTTTCAAAGGGCCTCTCTATGACTGTGATTGGCTGTTATAGACCCCCCCCCCCCCCCACTGCTCTCAGTGATGCATTTTCTTCTTATGTCTTCTTATGTCATTTTCTTCTTATGTCTAAACTTCTTTACAGTGAAATGATCTTGATTGGTGATCTCAACTGGTGTTGGTTAAAGCCGGTGTCTGATGATTTTAAAATGTTTTGTAATTCTATGAATCTTACCCAGTTGATTAACTCACCCACACTCACCAACCCACACACAAATCTTAAATGGCCAGAAAAATCTACCCTGATTGATTTGATATTGACAAATGTTCCACATAAATAATCTGCGGTTAGTGTTATTTGTAATGATTTAAGTGACCATTGTGCTGTTGTTGCTGTTAGAAATACTAAGGTTCCAAAGACAAAGACACATTTTATTCGTAAGAGAAATTTGAAGTGTTTTAATGAGCAGGCTTTCTTTCATGATTTGTTTTTATTTTGACTGGAGCAAGATTGAGTTTATCCCTGATGTGGAAACTGTCTGGAAATTCTTTCATGATGGTTTTTCCCAAATAGTAAACCAACATGCCCCATTCCGCAGGTTCAGGGTTAAAGGGCGGGATAATCCATGGTTTTCTTCTGAGCTGTCTTGTATTATTCACGACCGCAATCTACCCTGAGCTAAAGCAAGGAAATCATGTTCTGATGCTGATTGGCTTATTTTTAGGCAGTTACGAAACAAGTGTTCTTTTCTTCTCAGGAAAGCCAAGTCTGAATATTTTATGTCTTTTACCACTGATAACCTGAATGACCCTAGAACGTTTTGGAAGGCTATTAAGTCTATATCTGGTAACAGTAATGTTAATGAATTACCGTCATGTGTTTTGATGGACTCTGTTGCTGTATATGACAAAACTGAAATGCTGAATTGTTTCAATGAGCACTTTGTATCATCTGGAAGGCTGTTTGATTCAGTGTCCTCTGTTGCTGTACAACCCTGTGTGGATGAACCAGTCTCCTCTGTCTCTGTACAACCCTGTGTGGATGAACCAGTCTCCTCTGTCTCTGTACAACCCTGTGTGGATGAACCAGTCTCCTCTGTCTCTGTACAACCCTGTGTGGATGAACCAGTGAGAGCTGGTCAAACTTTTAGCTTTTTGCCATTCTCAGTGCAGGTGGTACATAAAGCCCTGAAATCCTTAGATCAGAGAAAGCCTGCAGGTCCTGGTCTTCTTGATCCCTGATTTTTAAATCTGGCAGCTGATTTCATAGCTGAACCACTTACATCTCTGTTCAATCTAACCCTGGAATGTAATGAAATTCCAAAGATCTGGAAATCAGCATTTGTCCTACCACTTTTAAAAGGGGGAGATCCAACTCTTTTAAATAATTATAGGCCAATCTCAAAGCTGTCACCCCTGGTGAAAATACTTGAAACCCTTGTAAGTGAACAGCTAAAAGAGTTTTTATTTACTAATTATATTTTATCAATGTACCAATCGGGATTCAGGAAGAAGCATAGCACATTTACAGCAGCCATGAAGGTTTTAAATTATATCACTGAAGCCCTTGACAAAAAACAGCACTGTGTCTCACTTTTTATTGATCTCTCTAAGGCTTTTGATACAGTTGATCATGCTATACTAAGGCAGAGATTGTCGAGTGTAGGTCTTTCGGAGCATGCAGTTGCATGGTTTGCTAACTATCTGTCTGATAGAACTCAGTGCACTCAATTTGATGGGCTTATGTCTGTTAAATTGTCTGTCTTGAATGGTGTGCCCCAAGGCTCTGTACTTGGTCCTCTCTTATTCACAATTTATATAAATGATTTAGACAAAAATGTCCAAAATGCACAACTTCATTTTTATACTGATTGATACTGTTATTTACTTTTGTGCCTCGTCTCTTACAAAAGCTTTCCAGAACATGCAAACTGCTTTTTATACTGTTCAACCTTGTGTCAATACTGACCTCTGAACCGTTCACCTATTACTACCTGTCAGGGCAAGGAGATTGAGGTTGTAACCTCATATAAATATCTTGGAATTTTAATTGATGACGGCCTCTCTTTTAAATTGCATATTCAACAACTTACAAAAGAATTGAAGCTGAAATTAGGATTTTATTTTAGGAATAAGGCCTGTTTTTCTTTTGAAGCCAGAAGGAGGCTAGTATCAGCTACATTTATGCCTTTACTAGACTATGGGGATATTCTATATATGAATGCTTCCGCTCAGTGTTTGAGATCAATTGACACTCTTTACCATGGCGCTTTGAGATTTATTTTAAACTGCAAAACCCTTACGTACCACTGAACTTTGTATACCAGGGTTGGCTGGCCTTCTCTCGTCACTGGTATACTTTTATTAACAAAGCCATTTTGGGTTTACTACCTTTTTATTTGTGCATTTTTATTGTTCAGAAATGTGGTGGATACTCTCTTCGTTCGCTGGACTTTATCCTGCTAACTGTTCCAAATGTCTGAACTGAATTTGGTAAAAGGGCTTTTATGTACTCTGCACCATCGTCTTGTAAAACCTTACAAAATACTTTTAAAATGGAAGAACTTGTCCCGATTGGTGTTTTTAAATCACTGATGAAGGATTTTGAGGCTGATTCCTTACCTGTCAATGTTTTTAATTTGCTGCTTTATACTCTTGTGAATTCAATGGTTTTTACTTGATTACTTGTAGTTTTTCATGTTGTCTGTCTGTAATCTTTTGTAATGACTTGGTGCTGCCTATCTTGGCCAGGGCGCTCTTGAAAAATATATCTTAATCTCAATGAGCCCTTCCTGGTTAAATAAAGGTTAAATAAATAAATACAAATCTGCAACCATCTTTCTAGTGTGGCTTTGCAGCTTTACCTTTAAGCTCTGTTAGATCTGGAATGATCTGCAATGCTATATCAGAGTGTGTCTGTAATGATCTGCAACACTATATCAGAGTGTGTCTGTAATGATCTGCAACACTATATCAGAGTGTGTCTGTAATGATCTGCAACACTATACCAGAGTGTGTCTGTAATGATCTGCAACACTATATCAGAGTGTGTCTGTAATGATCTGCAACACTATATCAGAGTGTGTCTGTAATGATCTGCAACGCTATACCAGAGTGTGTCTGTAATGATCTGCAACACTATATCAGAGTGTGTCTGTAATGATCTGCAACACTATATCAGAGTGTGTCTGTAATGATCTGCAACACTATATCAGAGTGTGTCTGTAATGATCTGCAACACTATATCAGAGTGTGTCTGTGATGATCTGCAACGCTATATCAGAGTGTGTCTGTAATGATCTGCAACGCTATATCAGAGTGTGTCTGTAATGATCTGCAACGCTATATCAGAGTGTGTCTGTAATGATCTGCAACACTATATCAGAGTGTGTCTGTAATGATCTGCAACACTATATCAGAGTGTGTCTGTAATGATCTGCAACACTATATCAGAGTGTGTCTGTAATGATCTGCAACACTATATCAGAGTGTGTCTGTAATGATCTGCAACACTATATCAGAGTGTGTCTGTAATGATCTGCAACACTATATCAGAGTGTGTCTGTAATGATCTGCAACACTATATCAGAGTGTGTCTGTAATGATCTGCAACACTATATCAGAGTGTGTCTGTAATGATCTGCAACACTATATCAGAGTGTGTCTGTAATGATCTGCAACACTATATCAGAGTGTGTCTGTAATGATCTGCACCACTATATCAGAGTGTGTCTGTGATGATCTGCAACGCTATATCAGAGTGTGTCTGTAATGATCTGCAACGCTATATCAGAGTGTGTCTGTAATGATCTGCAACACTATATCAGAGTGTGTCTGTGATGATCTGCAACGCTATATCAGAGTGTGTCTGTAATGATCTGCAACACTATATCAGAGTGTGTCTGTAATGATCTGCAACGCTATATCAGAGTGTGTCTGTAATGATCTGCAACACTATATCAGAGTGTGTCTGTAATGATCTGCAACACTATATCAGAGTGTGTCTGTAATGATCTGCAACACTATATCAGAGTGTGTCTGTAATGATCTGCAACACTATATCAGAGTGTGTCTGTAATGATCTGCAACACTATATCAGAGTGTGTCTGTAATGATCTGCAACACTATATCAGAGTGTGTCTGTAATGATCTGCAACACTATATCAGAGTGTGTCTGTAATGATCTGCAACACTATATCAGAGTGTGTCTGTAATGATCTGCAACACTATATCAGAGTGTGTCTGTAATGATCTGCAACACTATATCAGAGTGTGTCTGTAATGATCTGCAACACTATATCAGAGTGTGTCTGTAATGATCTGCAACACTATATCAGAGTGTGTCTGTAATGATCTGCAACACTATATCAGAGTGTGTCTGTAATGATCTGCAACACTATATCAGAGTGTGTCTGTAATGATCTGCAACACTATATCAGAGTGTGTCTGTAATGATCTGCAACACTATATCAGAGTGTGTCTGTAATGATCTGCAACACTATATCAGAGTGTGTCTGTAATGATCTGCAACACTATATCAGAGTGTGTCTGTAATGATCTGCAACACTATATCAGAGTGTGTCTGTAATGATCTGCAACACTATATCAGAGTGTGTCTGTAATGATCTGCAACACTATATCAGAGTGTGTCTGTAATGATCTGCAACACTATATCAGAGTGTGTCTGTAATGATCTGCAACACTATATCAGAGTGTGTCTGTAATGATCTGCAACACTATATCAGAGTGTGTCTGTAATGATCTGCAACACTATATCAGAGTGTGTCTGTGATGATCTGCAACGCTATATCAGAGTGTGTCTGTAATGATCTGCAACACTATATCAGAGTGTGTCTGTAATGATCTGCAACACTATATCAGAGTGTGTCTGTAATGATCTGCAGCGCTATACCAGAGTGTGTCTGTAATGATCTGCAACGCTATACCAGAGTGTGTCTGTAATGATTTGCAACGCTATACCAGAGTGTGTCTGTAATGATCTGCAACACTATATCAGAGTGTGTCTGTAATGATCTGCAACGCTATATCAGAGTGTGTCTGTAATGATCTGCAACACTATATCAGTGTGTCTGTAATGATCTGCAACACTATATCAGAGTGTGTCTGTAATGATCTGCAACGCTATATCAGAGTGTTTCTGTAATTATCTGCAACGCTATATCAGTGTGTCTGTGCAACCCTATCAGAATGCATCTTCACCAGTCTGTCTGCCTGTCACCTCACCTGTCTGTCTATCAGTCACCTGTCTCTGTCTGTCTGTCATTCACCTGTCTGCCTGTCACCTCACCTGTCTGTCTGACAGTCTCCTTGCCTGTTTTATGTTGGCAGGCAGGCAATCATTTAGAGGGATAACAGACACGATGCACCACGCAGAATAAATTCCCATAATGACAGATTTAAATCAGATTTAAATCACAGATGGCCGCCCGTCACCATGACATCCCGCATGCAGAGGGTTCTGTGGCATCAGCTAGTCTCCTCTCTCTCCAGCTTTCTCCCTCCTGTCAGGTGTGACATTAACCAAACAGCCTTGACAGTGACTTTGTCGCCTTCATGTCACCTAATTAGTCTAAAGGACCCTTAATGACGTTCCCGGTGTGATATTAAAGCAACGTCGGATTGAAAAGAGAATGACACACTAGAAAGTAAGTGCTATTTGAGAAGATTGAGAATTGTTGCTTCAGGAAATGGACTCCTAGCACAGTATTGGTGATGCAGGCAAAGCACTGGCCCCTGAGTTGATGAATCATGTGAGAGACAGGTGGGGGTACGAGTTCTGGGAAAGGTGTGGGGATGAGTGACAATGTGACACCCCTGACAGAAGACTTAAGCCACCCTTTCCCCTTACTAATTTACATTTCATCTGTCAACAGAGCAGAGTGACTTTCTGGATGAGAGGGGAAGACACATTTATGGGAGCCGGTGTTTTCCTGACAGTGCAGAGCAGTCACCTCCTAACGAATGGCTCTGGACTTCATACATATACAAGACTTGGCTTCGCGGTGGACAAGATATGGCCTCACGTTTAATTGGAACACGACTGGCGTATAGGGATGCAAAGAAGTCGGATTGGACAAGGCTCTGGCCAACAACAGTACAGAGCTGTGTGATTGAAGGCCTGCCTGAGCACGTGGTTTGGATTAGCACAGGGTCTAGAGTACAGAAGTGAAATGGGCACTGATTGGAGAAGGGATACTCTCTTTCATTTGAGTTGGAAGCCAAAGCATTGCAATTGCAACCTTCAGAGGGAAAACCAATAGAGCCTGCACAACTCAGTTAGTTGAAATACATAAACATTTTGGTAAAGCATTAGATTTACCAAAGGAACATAAAGTCAACGTAGTCTCAGAGCATTTACGAATGATTCTGTATGTAAATCCAAGATACTCAATTTAGCATGATATGGGACGTTTCATATGGTATGTATTAATTTGTGGATGTCCATCGTCCATTTGGTATAATATGTTAAGAATTACAATTTGTATGATATATAACTCATTGCAATTCATACAATATGTTCCGAATTTGCAAAAGGTATATGTTACAAATTCCATTTTGTTGAAGCTAATATTAGCTAGGTGGCTAACGCTAACATTACTAGCTGGCTAACGTTAACTAGGCTAGGGGTTAGGCTTAGGAGTTAAGGTTAGGGTTAAGGATAGGATTAGGAGTAAGGTTAAATGGTTAAGGTTAGGTGAAGGGTTAGCTAACATGCTAAGTAGTTGCAAAGTGGTAAGTAGTTGCAAACAATGTTTCCGAGAGAAGTACGAGATTAAACTTCACCACAACTTCTTAAAGTTCACCCTGTTAGTTAACACTATCAACGTTTCCCTTTACTGTGGAAATAGTGATCGAATTAGGGCATTGTTAGCACCTTTCAATGCAACATACCGAAACGAGAGATTTTGCTGTAGGCAGAACACATCGGAGTAGGATTCCATTGCATTGATAGGCACCTCTCAGCCCCTACTCTACACAGACCTGTGCGCCATAACCAATCAGAGCTGGCTTATATGCAAATTGACCATTGCCATATAATGATCTGTGCCGTTTACTTTGAACTGGTCTGTTGTTTTCCAGCATGAGCGGTTCACCGGTAGATGCTGTTGTTGTGTGCACATTTTGTTCATATGTTTTGCTAGTAAGTGAGTTATTTGCACAGTTATAGATCCTTTTTTGTCAGCAATAGGGGAGTGATTGTTTCCTACAATACCACAAAACGTGTACATTTCTAGACATCTTTGAAAAGCGAGTCAGGTAAAGAGCTATTTTTGTCTTAAAGGGGCAGTGTTGTATTTGAGGCAGGCTTGAATAAGCTAAGTAGCCAATAGGCAGAGGGTAGTTTCTTGCATCAAACACAGCAACATTTTCAGTCACCTCCTGGACAAGTGGATAAACAGGTTAATGTCAAGCCCTGCATGTTTTTTTTCAAAAGTCTCATGGAACTCAAGAAGCTACTGTTGGCTGAATGATATAACAGCTATTTCCATCTTGAAATGTTATGAGATGCATTTTCTCCATTGTTTTTGATGGTAGGCCACTCTGGAAGGCCTACATTGTGATCAAATAGCCGCAGTAGTCTACTTGGCCAGTTAAAACTGTAAGCGGTTACAGACTCAGTTTTCATAGTAAACATGCGCTGGGAGATTCACACAATTGTCACAATGTTAAAGTTGCACCTGAAATTTGCTCAGTGGCATATTTTCTTCCAGGGAACATTGGTTGGAAAGTTGCTAATTATCTAAATGCTAGAGTTGTCTGTGATGAGATTTGAACATACCATCTTTGAGTTGCTAGACTTTCTCGTTATACATCGCTTTTTGCCTTAAGTAACATTTTATCTTGTGTAACCATACCAAATGTAACATTTTATCTTGTGTAACCATACCAAATGTAACATATCATACTCATTTCAGTGTCCCGGATTTACGTTTACTATAGTGCGTCTAGTCCATCAGACGAGTCTGATAATGTACACACGCGTTCATACACAAACTCACAACCACTTGAGATGTGTGAATGAAGGTTTATTGCCAATTTAGTAGCCTGTTAGCAATCAACCAAAATGAATTCCAATTGCGAACAAGCACGGTTGGCTTTGTTGTTGGTGCAGACCTAATTGTCATGCATGGAACTATGCTAAACACACAGGTTTGTTGCTTAATTCTCCGCTGGTGTTGTGGAAGCTTCATTAATTATCATCCATGGGCATTGTACCATGTGATTGAAAAATATATTGCATTTTACCTTCCTGACAATTCAATTACTGCCTCTCCCTCCTGGCATTTGTTTCCCTTCTTCCTTATTTTGGTTTTGTATCCACAGTGCCATAGCAACTGATAGTTGGGTAGGGGGAGAACAACCTTTCTTATTCCACCTGAGCTTGTCTCCTCACAGTGTTGCATGGGGAACCGATTCCCTGTTTCCCAGAACCTTGTACCCTAAATAGAAAGACGGATTTAAGAATGCTATTATACCATATCATAATGCCTTCACAAACGTGCAGGGATTGGGAGGCTTTAGAACAGGCCATCTGTGTGAGGGGGACAAGGGCTTGCATGATGACAGAGGCATTGTGGTTCTGACTACTGATGCTGCTGTGGATGAGTGAGTGATAGGGAGTGACTGTAGATGGATACTGGCTCTGGTTCCCTCCCCACCTAGGTGGTCCATGTCCCCCTGAAGGCACACACCTCACTGGGCTGCTAATGACGCCAGTCCCTCTACTCCCTCCCTCTCTCGCTCGCTCTCCTGGAGCTCAGCTCCCATGTAGTGCCTGCCTGAAAAGTCACCTTCAGCAAATGGGGGGGAGGCTATTCCACCTCAAGGAGGGGTCCCTGAGGAGATGAGGGAGAGCAAGCAAGCCTCTCGCTTCAGTTGTTTACCACTCCGGGAACAGCACACGTTGACTTCAATGTTTTCTTCGAATTTAGATTGTGGTTTATGTTTTTTTCGCCCATGATTATTTTATCATCTCCCATCTCATCTCCTTTAAAGAGAGCCATGCGGGTAGAGCTTCATTGTTCCTAATCTACTGTTGTTTTTCACCAGGCAGCCAATCTGGTCTTACTCCCAGGTCACAAGGTGTACAATAGGCCTGCTAATTGGCTGACCACGTGGTCTGACAGCTCCCCTGTGATTGGATAGAGGAGATTGGGGACCTGTTCAGACACAGGATGGCCAAGCTTGTTTACGACCCAGAATACCCCTGTGATTCTGAGACTGAAAACCCCCTGAAATAGGTGTGGTCTCTGGGTCTGTGCTAAACATGGAGACTGGCGAGAGGTCAATGATATCATTAAAGCAGAGTGTATATCTTGCTACTGTATGTTTTAACGGAATAATACCAGATCTAAAGACAGAATCTAAATGAAACAACGTGAGAGTGAGGTATAACCTGTAACTCATTATTGCACAAGAAGAGATTACAGATCAATGGTATGTTAGAATGGGTGTGTTAACGACCAAGATGCCAAACAGCACTGTTACAAAATAAGCTGTCATGCAAGCACATTAAAGGGGGCGTCATAAACTGTCATTTAAGCACACCTACGCTCTCACCTTATCGTCACATCGTTAGCCTTTCTAGTGCTCTCAAGCGCTTTATGTGTCCTTAGTTCCCAATCTATTTTCATGCTCCTCGTTTCCCCAAACTCACTGTCCACCTCCCTTCTGTTGCTCTCCCCTTTCCTCCTGCATATCTATTGGTCTCCCTGTATATCTCTCTCTCCTCCCTGTATCTCTCTCTCTTTCCTCCTGCATATCTCTCTCTCCCCTCTCCTCCCTGTATCTCTCTATATCCTCCTGCATATCTCTCTCTCCCCTCCTGTTTCTCTCTCCCCTCTCCTCTCTGTATCTCTCTCTCTTTCCTCCTGCATATCTCTCTCTCCCCTCTCCTCCCTGTATCTCTCTCTATATCCTCCTGCATATCTCTCTCTCCCCTCCTGTTTCTCTCTCCCCTCTCCTCCCTGTATCTCTCTCTATATCCTCCTGCATATCTCTCTCTCCCCTCTCCTCCCCGTATCTCTCTCTATATCCTCCTGCATATCTCTCTCTCTCCCCTCTCCTCCTTGTATCTCTCTCTACATCCTCCTGCATATCTCTCTGTCTCCCTGTATCTCTGTCTCTCCCTCACTGCATTTTAATTATTATTATTTTGAGTGTGCAGCCAGTGAACGCCTCCGTGAGTCAGCCCTCCGGGGAGCTACGCCAGATAAACCAGAGAAATAAATAAATATGTCCACAGAAACTTAACCAAGCTGACAGGAAATTAATGATATCTCCCAGTCTTTTCTTCTCTCTCCTGCTTTTTCCATCTCTCTCGGAGGAGGACGTGAGTGGCGTGTGAAACACTCCCCTCGAGCTGTGTTTGCTTTCTGAAAATGGCATAGGGAGAAAAAGTGGTCGTTCAGAGCCTTCCTGCCTGTCTTAAAATGACATAATATTTTCTCTTCAGAGGAGGAGAGAGAGAGAGAAAGAGAGAGGAAAGCGGGCTGGCCGGGGGAGCAGTTGTGGCCTGAGGGGGTTGTTCAGACTGAGAGGACAGGGAGGGAGCGATCTCACTCTCATCACCCTCACCCCTTGCCTCACCTAGAGCCAGTCTTCATGTTGACAGTAATAATGACTCTGACACCAACCTGGATTACGCAACACACAACAGCCCAGCGCGCTCCAATTACCCGGCTATCGGCCCTTTGAACCCACCTAATTGCTCACTCTAGAAGATTACCTAAACTCCCAATTAGAGACATGTTAAACAGCTTGTCTAAACAGAGAGACGTGTGAGTGCCGGGAAGGGAACTGATTCACAGCTATTTGGGGCCGCTGGTGCATCTCTCTGTCTGTAGTTCCTCATTTCTCCATGCTACACTTCCTCTATCTCTCTCGATGCACAAAAACCCGCAAATAATCCCATTTCTATTTATTATTATTTTTTACTTTATTTGTAGATTTTCAGATAAAACATAAAAAACAGTACAACCCCTCATTCTCCCTCCCTCCCTCCCTCCCTCCCTCCCTCCCTCCCTCCCTCCCTCCCTCCCTCCCTCCCTCCCTCCCTCCCTCCCTCCCTCCCTCCCTCCCTCCCTCCCTCCCTCCCTCCCTCCCTCCCTCCCACCCTCCCTCCCCTCCCCTCCCCTCCCACCATCCCCTCCCTCCCTCCCACCCTCCACTCCCTCCCACCCTCCCACCCTCCACTCCCTCCCTCCCACCCTCCACTCCCACCCTCACACCCTCCCTCCCACTCTCCACTCCCTCCCTCCCACCCATCCACCCTCCACTCCCTCCCATCATCCACTCCCTCCAAACCACCCACCCACCAAGGCATCTATAAAAGTAAGTTAAATAGGAAAGAAAAACAGAAACAAACAGTAACAGAAACAAAACAATGGAAACAAAAGATAAATAAAAATGATTATCAGCACAAATGGCTACTGGAACAGACCAAACTATGCAAGTTACACTAAGTAAAAGACAGGCTCTCCATGTATTGTATTAATGGGGGCCAGATTAAGTCTAACTGTTGTCAGGACCCAAGCACAGCGTACCTAACCTTCTCCAGAGACAGAGATGACATCACCTCCTCAACCCACTGCATAAAGGAGGGAGGCTTTGCAGACTTCCAGTGAAAGAGGACAAGGCGATGAGCTAACAGCTTTCACATTTAACTGATGGGTGGTAGCATTCTGGGAGTGACAGGGTTGGGGCCTAACAGTTGCATTCCACATATGTGAGAATGCCTAAAAAATGGGGTCCCAGAGGCCACTCAAAGATTGGCATGACCAAAACATGTGTCCCACAGTCGCTGGACTCTGGTGGCATTTCGAACAATTGGGGTCAACATGTGGGTATATTTTTGCCGATCTGTCATTTGAGTATTGTAGTCGGTGCAAAACCTTCAACTGAATAAGCCCATGTTTTATGCAAAATGATGACGTGTGGATACGCTCAATACTTTATCTGCCATATATCACCGGGTAGCTCGCCACCTATATCACCGGGTAGCTCGCCACCTATATCACCGGGTAGCTCGCCACCTATATCACCGGGTAGCTCGCCACCTATATCACCGGGTAGCTCGCCACCTATATCACCGGGTAGCTCGCCACCCATGTCTTGCTCCCATGCAGATTTTGCATTTGCAAAGGAAGGCGGATTAATGTTCTGTATTATGTCAAATAATCTGGAGATTGTGCCCCTCAGATAAGGGTTAAGATCTAAGCACCTCTCGACTGGACACGAGTGGAAGGGAAAACTGCGAGTTTGCAGGTATCTAAAAAAGTGGTTATTGGGAATATTATGGTCAACCCAAATGTATTGTCAACAAATAGGTCACACAAAAACACCAGACCGTTCCTATGCCAGAATTGGGATGCTGTGTCAATATGTGACGCTGGGAAGACATGATAAGATGTTAATGGAGAGAAACCGCTTGCTTGTTTAACCTCTTGAACCTCTGGGGGCAGTATTTCATTTTTGGATGAAAAACTTTCCCATTTCAAACAAGATATTTTGTCACGAAAAGATGCTCGACTATGCATATAATTGACAGCTTTGGAAAGAAAACACTAACGTTTCCAAAACTGCAAAGATATTGTCTGTGAGTGCCACAGAACTCATGCTACAGGCGAAACCAAGATGAAATTTCATACAGGAAGTGAGCCAGATTTTGAATGCGCTGTGTTCCAATGTCTCCTTATATGGCTGTGAATGCGCAAGGAATGAGCCTACACTTTCTGTCGTTTCCCCAAGGTGTCTGCAGCATTGTGACGTATTTGTAGGCATATCATTGGAAAATTGAGCATAAGAGACTACATTTACCAGGTGTCCGCTCTGTGTCCTCCGTTGAAACTATTGCGTAATCTCCAGGTGCGTGCATTTTTCCATTTTGTTCAGAGGAGAAACCAAACTGCCACGAGTGATTTATCATCAAATAGATATGTGAAAAACACCTTGAGGATTGATTCTAAACAACGTTTGCCATGTTTCTGTCGATATTATGGAGTTAATTTGGAAATGTTGTAATGACTGAATTTTCAGGGGTTTTTCTTAGCCAAACGTGATGAACAAAACGGAGCGATTTCTCCTACACAAATAATCTTTTTGGAAAAACTGAACATTTGCTATCTAACTGAGAGTCTCCTCATTGAAAACATCCAAAGTTCTTCAAGGTAAATTATTTTATTTGAATGCTTTTCTTGTTTTTGTGAAACTGTTGCCTGCTGAATGCTAGGCTTAATGCTATGCTAGCTATCAATACTCTTACACAAATGCTTGTGTAGCTATGGATGAAAAGCATTTTTTTTAAATCTGAGATGACAGTGTTGTGAACAAAAGGCTAAGCTTGTGAGCCAATATATTTATTTCATTTCATTTGCAATTTTCATGAATAGTTAACGTTGCGTTATGGTAATGAGCTTGAGGCTATAATTACGCTCCCGGATACGGGTTTTTTTCTTAGCCAAACGTGATGACAAAAAACGGAGCGATTTCTCCTACACAAATAATCTTTTTGGAAAAACTGAACATTTGCTATCTAACTGAGAGTCTCCTCATTGAAAACATTCGAAGTTCTTCAAAGGTAAATGATTTTATTTGAATGCTTTTCTTGTTTTTGTGAAAATGTTGCCTGCTGAATGCTAGGCTTAATGCTATGCTAGCTATCAATACTCTTACACAAATGCTTGTGTAGCTATGGTTGAAAAGCATTTTTTGAAAATCTGAGATGACAGTGTTGTTAACAAAAGGCTAAGCTTGTGAGCCAGTATATTTATTTCATTTCATTTGCAATTTTCATGAATAGTTAACGTTGCGTTATGGTAATGAGCTTGAGGCTATAATTACGCTCCAGGATACGGGTTTTTTTCTTAGCCAAACGTGATAAAAAAAACGGAGCGATTTCTCCTACACAAATAATATTTTTGGAAAAACTGAACATTTGCTATCTAACTGAGAGTCTCCTCATTGAAAACATCCGAAGTTCTTCAAAGGTAAATTATTTTATTTGAATGCTTTTCTTGTTTTTGTGAAAATGTTGCCTGCTGAATGCTAGGCTTAATGCTATGCTAGCTATCAATACTCTTACACAAATGCTTGTGTAGCTATGGTTGAAAAACATTTTTTGAAAATCTGAGATGACAGTGTTGTTAACATAAGGCTAAGCTTGTAAGCCAATATATTTATTTCGTTTCATTTGCGATTTTCATGAATAGTTAACATTGCGTTATGGTAATGAGCTTGAGGCTATAATTACGCTCCTGGATACGGGATTGCTCGTCGCAACAGGTTAAGGCTAAAGTGACTACGGAATTGGGAACAGATTTTAAGGGAGTTCTTAACAATGGGATTCAAAATATGGGTACAATGGTTCATGGGCAGTGGGGAGCACAGGAGCGAGACAGGAGAAGTTGGAAGGCTAAGGCCTGACTGTATCTCCATGATGGCACAAGTTGGGCCGTCCTTGTTTTCAAATGTAGAAACCCAATAAACACATTGAGATATATTTGCTAACCAGTAGTAGTGTAAGGAATTGTGAAGTCCCAGCCCGCATGCAGGCTTAGGTCTCTCTAGATGTACAGTTGAAGTCGGAAGTTTACTTACACCTTAGCCAAATATATTAAAACTCAGTTTTTCACAATTCCTGACATTTAATCCCAGAAACAATTTCCTGTTTTAGGTCAGTTAGGATCTTTATTTTATTAAGAATGTGAAATGTCAGAATAATAGTAGAGATAATTATTTATTTCAGCTTTTATTTCTTAGCATTGCCTTTAAATTGTTTAACTTGGGTCAAACGTTTCGGGTAGCCTTCCACAAGCTTCCCACAGTAAGTTGGGGTGAATTTTGGCCCATTCCCCCTGACAGAGCTGGTGTAACTGAGTCAGGCTAGTAGGTCTCCTTGCTCGCACACGCTTTTTCAGTTCTGCCCACACATTTTCTATAGGATTGAGGTCAGGGCTTTGTGATGGCCACTCCAATACCTTGACTTTGTTGTCATTAAGTCATTTTGCCACAACTTTGGAAGTATGCTTGGGGTCATTGTTCATTTGGAAGACCCATGTTGCTTCAATATATCCAGATAATTTTCTTTCCTCATGATGCCATCTATTTTGTGAAGTGCACCAGTCCCTCCTGCAGCAAAGCAACCCCACAACATGATGCTGCCACCCCCGTGCTTCAAGGTTGGGATGATGTTCTTCGGCTTGCAAACCTCTGCCTTTTTCCTCCAAACATAACAATGGTCATTATGGCCAAACAGTTCTATTTTTGTTTCATCAGACCAGAGGACATTTCTCCAAAAAGTATGATCTTTGTCCCCATGTGCAGTTGCAAACCGTAGTCTGGCTTTTTTATGGCGGTTTTGGAGCAGTGGCTTCATCCTTGCTGAGCGGCCTTTCAGGGTATGTCGATATAGGACACATGTTACTGCGGATATAGATACTTTGTACCTGTTTCCTCCAGCATCTTCACAAGGTCCTTTGCTGTTGTTCTTAGATTGATTTGCTCTTTTCGCACCAAAGTACGTTAATCTCTAGGAGACAGAACGCTTGGTCCCATGGTGTTTATACTTGCGTACTATTGTTTGTACAGATGAACATGGTACCTTCAGGCATTTGGATATTGCTCCCAAGGATGAACCAACTTGGATGTCTACAATTGATTCCCCCCTCCATGCTGTCAAGCAAAGAGTTTGAAGGTAGGCCTTGAAATACATCTACAGGTACACCTCCAATTGACTCAAATGATGTCAATTAGCCTATCAGAAGCTTCTAAAGCCATGACATCATTTTCTGGGATTGTCCAAGCTGTTTAAAGGCACAGTCAATTTAGTGTATGTAAACTTCTGACCCACTGGAATTGTGATACAGGGAATTATAAGTGAAATAATCTGTCTATAAACAATTGTTGGAAAAGTTACTTGTGTCATGCACAAAGTAGATGTCCAAACCGACTTGCCAAAACTATAGTTTGTTAACAAGAAATGTGTGGACTGGTTGAAAACGAGTTTTAATGAGTCCATCCTAAGTGTATGTAAACTTCCGACTTCAACTGTACCTTTCTCATTGGTGGATTTGACGTATTCCAAATGAAGTTGTAAATGTAGCTGTCCAGTTGTTTGAACATTGACTTTGGAAGAACAATGGGGATCATTTGGAATAAGTACAAAAACCTAGGTAGTACAGTCATTTTAATAGAATTAATGCGACCTGTTAATGAAATGGGAAGAGACGACCACGGAAATAAAATACTGCTTAGTGAGCTCCAGGACTGTTTTGAAGTTATGTTTGAAACAGAGCCTTAAATGAGCGTGTGACCTTTATCCCCAAATAAGTAAAGACCTGATGCTCCACCTTAAATGGGAAGTTGGCATACCCAATTCCTTCTGCTAACTGATTCATAGGGAGGAGGACACTTTTCGTTAGGTTTAACTTGTAACCAGAGAATGTCCCAAAACCTTGTAGCATGTCCAATATATAGGGTATAGACTCCCCAGGGTTAGATATGTATAAAATAAGATCGTCTGCATATAAGGACACCTTGAGAGTTATGTTGCCCCTTAATATTCCCTCAATCCTCTCCTGCTCCCGCAGGGCGATAGCAAGAGCCTCAATAGCCATCTCAAATAGGAAAGGGGATAAACAGCAACCCTGCCTAGCCCCCCTGTGGAGAGGGAAGTAGCTGGAGGTAACAGTGTTGGTGCGAACAGAAGCCACTGGGGACGAGTACAAAATCGGGCCAAACCCAAATCCCTCTAGTACTGGATATAGATATTCCCACTCAACCCGGTTGAAAGCCTTTTCAGCATCAAGAGAGATGACAACCCCTGGCTGTAGAGTTGAGTGGGCAGAATAAAGAACATTAATTAGCCGGCGCATATTATAGAAAGATTGCCTACCTGAAATAAATCTGTTAATTATATTAGGCACTGAGTTAATTATATTAGGCATCACTGTCTCTAAACGGCACGAGAGGAACTTAGGGAGAATTTTATAATCGCAGCACAAAAGGCTTATAGGTCGGTATGAGACAGCCTAGAGGATTCGTGTCTTTTATAAGCAAGAATGAAATGGCTGTTTCTGACGAGAAAGGATTTCATTGTACATTGAGCTGAGAATATGGGATAATTTAGAGGAGAATGCTTTCTAAAATTCAATAGGGGAGCCATAGGGCCCAGGGACTTTACCGCTCTGCATGGACTGGATTGCCAGAGTAGCTTCATCATCACTTATTGAGGCATCCATGTTGGTTTGTTCATCTGAACTGAGGTAGGGGCTGTCCAGATTGTCTAGAAATGCATGCATACGAGATGTGTCAGGAAGTAAAGAAAAGTGCAGAATATAAATGCTTAAATTGATTGTTGATTTCTTTGGGATTGGTAGAAGTTAAATAAGCTGCAACACAGATTTCAGGTATGGTGCTGCTAGCAGCGGATTGTCGAAGCTGGCGAGATAACAACTTGCCAGCTTTCTCTCTGTGTTCAGATCATTTTTTTTGCCTCGACTTAAACAGAAGCTGCTCTGTTTGTTTGGTGGAAACATTGCCAAATTCCGAATGGTGTAGCAGTCTCTCTATGTAGAGTTCATGAGTCGGAGAAGAGGCATACTGTATCTGTTGTCCACATCTAGAATGAGTTGAGATAGCTCCGATAAGCGTTTGGTGCTCTGTTTGTTGTCATACGCTGTGTATGAAATCATTTGGCCCCTTAGATATGCTTTTAATGATTCCCACACAGTAGAGTGAGACACATCAGGGGTGCAGTTGATCTGTAAAGAGACATCAATGTGAGTTGAAATGTATTTTTTAAAGGCACTAGAGGAAAAAAATGAGTACTGTTTAGCAGTGGGATTGTTCCTCCTCCATGGATCAGAGAAATTATAATATTCTAGAAATGAGTTGATTACTGTGCCTGATTTTGAAATGATATTGTTGGCTTCAGTCTGGATCTGTCTAGACATGGATGCAATACACAATTGAAATCTCCACCCAATATCAAATGATGAGAGTTAAGGTCGGGAAGTGTTGCGATGAGGTCGGAGAAAAATGTAGCGTCATTCCAATTAGGACCATAGAGGTTAGCCAGAATAACCTGTGTGCTAAACCATTTCCCCATCACCAAATTACATCTGCCATTAGTATCCGAAAAGACTTTTGGAGGAGACAAACGGGGTGCCTTTTCTGATAAGGACAGCTGCCCCTCTGGCCTTGGCACCAAAGTTGGAGTGAAATATTTGGTCGACCCATCCTCTCTTCAGTTTATCATGGTGGCTGGACTGGAGATGGGTCTCTTGGAGAAAAGCAATGTCCGGACTTAAAACGATAAACCTGGATTAGCTAACACAACGTGCCATTGGAACACAGGAGTGATGGTTGCTGATAATGGGCCTCTGTACGCCTATGTAGATATTCCTTAAAAAATCTGCCGTTTCCAGCAGCAATAGTCATTTACAACATTAACAATGTCTATACTAGAAAATATTTTCTTTCAAAAACAAGGACATTCCTAAGTGACCCCAAACGTTTGAACGGTAGTGTATGTTTATGTTTTAAGTCATCCCAAGTGGATCGGGGGAGGGGGGAACATATACCTATACCTCCTCTTTCATATATTGTTTTACGATCCTTATATGCATATTGCATAAGATACCTTAGATAACTGAGGTGGTTCCCTCCAGAATCCCTTCCCTAGGTGAACACTTGATTAAGTTCGCCCTGGATAGAGCTCTACGGAGGTTCAGTTTAACATGGTAGAATTTTGCTCTGGTCTAGGAGAGGTAGATGCAGCCTTCCAACAGGGGTCCAAAGTTTTCTTCTGGGTATTTTGTTGTTTTTAGCTGTTTTTTCTTCTCTTTATATTTTATTACTCTGACCTTTCAGCACAGTGGCCATGTGATCGTACTGACATTCATTTCTGATTACTATGACTATGCCTAATTCACATACTCTAGGCTCCACATGCTTTATCAGCTGGGACGTGAGAGGAATTAACCAGGTGGTCAAGTGTATGCCCGAGTGTATGCTCATTTTAGGTCCTTAAGCAGTTTAGCTATGGACAGGGTAGGCTGCATTCTGCCTACGTTTTCAAGTCCCTCCCTCCCTCACGCCGAAAATGTGATCGTTATCTCGGCGCTGTCTGTTCTCGAGGTCCTCAACCTTCGAAGTGAGTTTGACGACATCTGACGACAGCCGGGTTGACTTGCTCTTTCAGTGTCACCACTTTGTTGGAGTAAATATTTGATCCATCTTTCAGAGTCCGTGGTCAGGTGAGCCCGAGGCTTCAGCAGAGGCCTGCTACTTTGTGGCCCGTGGCCATTGTTGTCTCGACACTACGATTAAAATGCCAAAAATGTCAGGAAAAAAAAACAGATTAAATTAGGTTTGATTCCAAATGAAATGTTACAATGTTAACACGGTGGGGGAGGTGTTGGTCAAGTATTAATAGTAAATTGTTTGCCCTGGATCTGAGCCCCGAGAAAACGCGTCTTCACATGTTGCTGCTCACCAGCACCCCCCCCAGCCCATTTCTATTTTATTGTAACAATAAAAATCTATATTACATGTCCTAAGCTTCCTCTCTATTGGGTGAAAGGGTTTGATATTACGAGATGTTGGAGCAGGGGTAGTCGGTGTATGTGAATGTGTGTGGAATGCTGAGTAAACCAGGTGTCACTAAAAGAGTTTGAAATAGGGACAGTCCTCGTTATAGAAAGACAGTAAACGACATTTTGAATACAGCTTCCTGTATCGGACATGACACACCCTGTGGCCTTCAGTACCTCCACCCTCTTTATCCCACTGAAAAACCTCCAGCTACACCCCTGGCATACAAACACACACGACCACCACCTGGGAGCTCAGGAAAGGACTCGTTCTTACTTCTCCAAATGTAAGAGATGGAGACCGGCACACTGTCAAAAAAGAGGAACTCTCCATCTTTCTCTTATACTACTTACTGTATCCTATGACACAGTTTCCATGCTGAAGGTGCTGCCAGCGTGAGCTGGAACGGTGGCGTCTGCGGCCCATCGTCCACACGCCTCCTCCCCTGATTAGAGGGTCAGAGCCGAGGATCAGGGGCCCGGAGAGAGCCTGAAGCCCCTCTAACACAACCCTTTCCAGATTACCTGATACGTGCTATCAGGGGACAGAGATAGTTAATGACACTCCAAGGGGGCTGTTTCTGATGGCCACGACATTGGCAGAATGGAGACCCCGGGCGTCGGAACTACACACTGACACAAGGGCAGGCACTTTATGGTTATGTTGGAAAGAGAGGGGGTTGGAGTGAGAGAAAGAGGGAGAGAGAAAGAAAAAAAGGGAGAAAAGCACATGAACTGCAGCAAGCGAAGAAGGACAGAGGGGAGAGGTCAGAAGGGTTGGTATTACTCATCCTGGGGGACGGTGGAAGGCGATTGTCTCATGGACTGACAGTGTGTCTGTGATCAGCAACGTCTCCAAGGTATGTAGCATTTGCACACAGCATGATACTGAGCCACTACACGCTCCATTTAACTCCTGGCCCAGCCAATCCCTTCCCACCCAACAGAGCTATGAGCTCATCCATCATGCAGGCTCACCCAGCCCCCCCAGCCCTCTGGCCCCCCAGGCCAACCTTGAAACCAAACTAAGCACCAGATTAAAACAGAGCTTGCTACATCAAACAGCAAGGATTCATAAGATCACTTTTCTTTCCTAAAACAAGATTCTCTTTTTTGGTTTGAAATAAAAGCTGTTGCTATTTCAGTTCTTTTTTTTAACGATGCGACAGCTGCATTCTGCCGTGCTTGGCTGCCACCTTGACAGCGCCATGTTGATGTAATACAGGTGGTGATTGGCCGGTGGTTCCAGCCATCCAATCAGAGGGCCAGGGCTGCATTGGGGGCCAACTCCACTCTCAAGGGGGAGGATGGGGGCTGAGTTAAACCAAGGCCAGGATTCAATGTTCCCTCAACAGTGAAAAGCATACGGACAACATCAGACCAAATCCAGAACTACATTAAGAAACAGGGCACATGGGAACACTTAGCTCATAACATCATGACTTTACATCTCTCTCCTCCCTCACCCTCATCTGGTTCTTGGATGAGTCTCGCAGGCAGCTCAATTCATTTAGAACAAATGCATTTTTAGGAAATGGTGCAATATTCTGCTGAAAAAAAGTCAGCCAACCAAGGTGGCTTTCATAAAACACATGTTCAGTAAAAGGCTGGAAAGTCTGATATGGGGATTACTGTGGACTAAGCTCATTTTCCTACACATGCTCAGACTCAGTCACACTGTTTTATTAGGAATGAGGATTACCCTTTGGATTGGCCTCCTCGATCTACAGTCCTCCTTCCTACCTCCCTTTCTCTCCTCAACCATCCATCAGTCTTTTTACGTCTCTGTCTAACCCTCCCATTCTCCTGAGAGGAAAGCTTCTCAAAACGATGGTCCCCAGGTGTACAATGCGGCACTCACTGGTTCTGTCAGAATGGCTATATAGTGTGACCTTGCACCACATTTATCAACAAGCAAACGAACACACGCACGCGCGCACGCACCCCTTCTCCATCCACTGCTGATGGCATATCTCAGGTGGACAGAGATGAAATGCCAGTCAAAATGTCAGCTTTACAGCAGATTTCCAGCAGAAATTCTCTGCTGTGTAAGCAAAATAACTGAATAAAGTCACAGGCAACACACCGCTGTACGAATACACATTGTACACAAGCTTGACAAAAAGCCACTCGTGGGCATATAAAACAGTGCGAGGTGACCAACATGTGAAGCTACTTATTAGGGATTGATCAGTGCGAGCACGCACACACGCACACACTGAATGAGTGTGTCTCAGCTTAGCTGTCATGGTGACGAAGAGCTCAGACACTTCAGGAGAGCTCTGGGAGCAGAGAGCTTTGGACCACGGGAGGAAAAATGCTCAGGAGGAGAAAAACAAAAGGGATGAAATGATAGGAGAGAAACAATTTGATAACCTGAGTCCCTGAGTGAAACGCCTCTCGCTCTGATATGTCTACAACTAATGTTTGTGCTCTCTGGAAGCAAGGCCATCGCTTTTTAAATAATACCGGCCCTATACAACACAACCAAGATTATTGTTTCTGCTGACTGTTAGGCAAGGTCCTAGCAGCCAACAGCAATATATATCTATTACTCCACTCAGCCACAAAACAAGCTTTTGATTTGGGCTGATAGCGACAGTATAATAGCTAGAGAAGACGACGGGCCTATTGTGAAATATCTAGTGATAAAGAAAGAAAGAGACTTAGCATGGGTATTAGAGGGGAATGTGTTATTTATTACCCTGCGATGGGCGGAAGGCAGTGAGAGAAGAGAAGAGCAGGTAATGAAAAACAGCATTTTCATCTGCTTCACACCCACTTTAAAACATATCAGACAGGTTCCACATTTAATATATATACAGAGAGAGAGAGAGAGAGAGAGACACACAAACAGAGACAGAGAGACAGATAGAATAATCTAGAATGTCATTGTGTGCTGTAGCGATGAGTAAGGGGCCTAGCCCAAACCATGAAAAACAGCCCCAGACCATTGTTCATCCTCCAACAAATGTTACAGTTGGCACTGTGCATTCAGGTAGCGTTTTCCTGACATCCGCCAAACCCAGATTCGTCCATCGGGCTGCCAGATGGTGAAGCATCATTCATCACTCAAGAGAACACGTTTCCACTGCTCCAGAGTCCAATGGCGGTGAGCTTTATATCATTCCAGCCGACGCTTGGCATTGTGCATGGTGATCTTAGACTTGAGTGTGGCTGCTCTGCCATGGAAACCCATTGATGAAGCTCCCAAAGAACAGTTATTGTGCTGATGTTGCTTCCAGAGGCCGTTTGGAACTCGATAGTGAGTGTTGCAACCAAGGACAGACTATTTTTACTCACTACGCGCTTCAGTACTCGGTGGTACCGTTCCGTGAGCTTGTGTTGCCTACCACTTTGCAGCTGAGCCGTTATTGCTCCTAGACATTTCCACTTCACAATAACAGCACCTATAGTTGACCGGGGCAGCTCTAGCAGGGCAGACATTTTACAAACTGACTTGTTGGAAAGGTGGCATCCTATGACGGTGCCACATTGAAAGTCACTGAGCTCTTCAGTAAGGCCAATCTACTGCCAATGTTTGTCTATGGAGATCGCATGGCTGTGTGCTCGATGTTATACACCTGTCAGCAGTGGGTGGGGCTGAAATTGCTGAATCCACAAATTTGAAGTGGTGTCCACATACTTTTGTGTATATAGTGTATATCCCCTATTACAATTAAACGGTTATATATACTTAAATACAAATACTTCTGCAGTGTCCTTCCTGAAGGTGAGCAGCTGCAGATTATATCTGCCAAGGATGGGGCATTGGGATGTTTTTTAATAGGAGGATGTGCAGCTATGTGGCTGTGGGAGGAGGACCAGTTTCCTGCCAGGCTGAGACAGGGGAGTATGGCACGGCCACAGCCCCAGGGCAGTGAGGGGTACGGTGGGGTGGACAGACCCAGCTGAGGGCCCCTGAGTGTAATCAGCCACAATGGATTCTGGATTTAGAGTCATACACTGCTCTCCTCAATCAAAACCAGGCTTCAGATCCAAGGTAAAAATAGCCACAGGTCAGTGGAAGACAGAGGACGGAGTAGAGACATGGAAAAGGAAAAGGAGGGGAAAGGAAAAAAAGAGAGGGAAGAGAGATAGAGAGAAACAAGGGCAGGTTTATTATGTTCTGCTGGTACAGTACTGTAGGAGAGTCCTAGGTTTTAGTGTGTGCCCGTGGGACTCAAAGGCTGTCTGTCTGTCTGTCTGTCTTTCTTTCTTTCTTTCTTTCGGGGACAGACTAGAGCAAGGGGCTGGCTGGGGGAAAGACAACACAGCATTTAATCAGTCAGCTCTTCCTGCAGGGCCCATTCTATTGAGACCCCAGAGAGAGGAGAGGAGGAGGAACACTGACTGGGAATAATCCTTGCTGTTTAATTACTAAAACAAACTCGGTTTTACCATGCATGGTAGTTAAACACACGTCTGAACAGACAGATGGCTCAATGACAAACATCATTAGTCAGATAATGGGCTGTCCTCTTGTCTTCACCGTTACAGATCACACAGTTTTATTGCAGTTTTGCAGAGTCGGCGCTGCCATCGGCTCTACTGCATTTCCTTGTAAGGGTTCTGTGCTTAGTGTCAGCGGTATACAGAGCTACTCTCACGTCTCATCTCCTTGCCCACTTGCTCTTTCTCCTCACCTGTCTTTCCACGCCTCTCCTCGTTTCTACCTTCCTCTCATGTCCTCCTTTCCTCGTCTACAGGCATGACTCCTGGCGCCTCTGTCGCCCCGCTGAAACCTCCCTTCTCTCTCTCTCCTCCCCTGAGGCAGCAGGCTACAGATGCCCCCACACCCCCATCACACCTCCCAGCCACAGAGCTAGTATCTCACATCTCTTCTCTGGCCCATTCAGTTGGTGAAAAGGGAGAGGGAACTTTCACTTCTCAGAAGGCACACACACCTCTACTGAGAGAGAGAGGGGGTAGAGAGAGCATACCTGTTAAATATATAATACATGACTCAGTTAGACCACAATAACACAATGGAAGGATCAAAATGAGACCACAAGTTTACTAACACTGCATGTTCCAACAGCAGGCAGTGTGTGTGTATGTGCGAATGTAAGTGTGTACATGCAGCTCTGTATTTGAGCCACGTGAGATCACAGGGATTGAGGTGACACTCTTTATTGTGCTTTAAGTGGCTCTATATACATCTCCATGTAAAAACATAAACATTGGTCATTTTAAATTGTGGTATGGGATTTTTATTGTGTGTTTTACTGAATTAAAACCCTCCTAGGCAGATAGTGAATATATTACTCATGGTCACTATCTCTCAATGGAACGTTTGGGCTAGTCTGTAATGTGGGTCGACGCCAAATGGATCTGTGCAGTTCAACAGGTTCAGGGAAATGGAATCCATCAGACCAGCAGCACATCATGATGTCTGGAAACACTGTGATACATTCTGCAGGTGTAAATTAGTATGGACACCAACATGCTTTCCTCACTACCACGTATACGGCAAGTCAAGAGAATATCCTGCCATTGGAGCATAATAACCAGATGACAACAGAGAGAGGGAGGAAACAGACTATTATTCTACTGAGTCGGTCTGTTAGAGCTGTGGTGGCAGCCCTTTAATTAACTGTAGGGAAGCAACAACACGAAAGAGCAAGGAGAGGAAGAGAGGTCTTTAATGTTTCAGCCCGCTGTCTCGCACATGACGAGCTACGCTCTGCAGCTATGGCGACACCTCACAGCACTCTCCATCTGGGAATAATGCATCACCACTCCGCTCCGGAGGCGAGGCGCCGGCTGCGGAAACGTCGCAGACTCTTGGGACAAATGGGAAACTGTGGAGTGTAATTGGATTGTAAGTGAGCGAGCAACTGCAATATCTATCTGCCAATTATCATCGTCTTTTTCAGAGGCGACAGCCACATTTTTGGGGGACAGATTAAAAAGACTCGATCAGGAGAGTCTTCTTCTCCAGGCCTATTCTTGTGTGCCTTCCCAAAGTGAAGGGTTCCACTGACTGAATAAACCTCAGTTCATTTTTTATCACTAAAAAGCAGAGCAATTTTGGCTTTAATAGGATGTTTGTGATTGACAGGGGTTGAGGAGATAGGGCGACGTGAGTAGAGAACAGGAAAGGTTGAGAAACGTAGCAGGCTAAAAGTCACAGACTTAGTATATTGATGCAGGCTTGATGAACCAATGCCAGTAATTACTGATCGTGTTTGTTCATGGCCAGCTCTTGACTATATTATTTATGTCAGCAGACACATTTGGAAAATGGTGTTTTGGGGCATGTATTTGAGTAATCAAAGTGTAAAAGGTTTTGCTAATAAATCCTTAGATTAGAGTCTTTTCTCAGCCCACAACTGTCTTCCAATACCCCCATAACTCTACTCGAAATTTTACAGAGTAGCGGACAGCCATAAAACACTGTATTTCACTCTACCACCCCACCCCAACCCCCTATCCTCTTGTCCCAGGTCAGATGCACAGTGCACTACACTATCAGGTGTCTCAATGCTATCTGCTATCCTAATAACTGGAGCTAATGGACAGCCTCGTTAAGATACACTTAAATTGACTACCTTCTATTGCATACTTCATCCACTCTCACTGTAGTGTCTTGATCCATCTGTGTCTCTCTCACTCCATCTCCATCTCTCTCGCAATTCCATTTCACTCCTCCTGTCCTATCTCAGTAACGGTCAACAGTCACCTAAACAACCTGTCAACACACTCACATTAGCATGCACCCATTGTCTCCATTCAGATGGGTGCGTTATGAAGCTCACAGAGGAGGTGGGGATGAGAGGCGTAAGGGTGATGAGTCGGTTAGAGGGAACGGAGGGGGTAGTTGGCTACAGTCGAGTCTGACGTGCAACATCTCTCACTCACGCTTCATTCTATAGCTTCCAGTTCAGTTGAGGAAGCACTAGAGAGATTCAACCATTATCCAGCAGCTTCACAGAATGAACTGTACCACAGTACAGGTAGTCTACCTCATCATCAGGTGGTTCAGCAGCTCCATACGCTCTCCTTGTTTCTCTCTAGCCTATATTTCCCCTTTAAGTGCTTTAAGTGACTCTTAAGGATACGCCCCTTTTTTTTCCAATTTTCGCCTAAAATGACATACCCAAAACTAACTGCCTGTAGCTCAGGCCCTGAAGCAGGGATATGTATATTCTTGGTACCATTTGAAAGGAAACATTTTGAACTTTGTGGAATGTAGGAGAATATAACAGAATAGATCTGGTAAAAGATAATACAAAGAAAAAAACAACCTTTCTTTTGTATTTTTTTGTACCATCATCTTTGAAATGCAAGAGAAAGGCCATAATGTATTATTCCAGCCCAGATACAATTTAGGTTTGTCCACCGGATGGCAGCAGTGCATGTGCCAAGTTTTAGACTGATCCAATGAACTATTGCATTTCTGTTAAAATGTTGTATCAAGACTGCCAACATGTGCCTAATATGCTTATTAATAACTTTTCATTATCAAAATTATGCACTCTCTTCAAACAATAGCATGGTATTATTTCACTGTAATAGCTACTATAAATTGGACAATGCATTTAGATTAACAAGAATTTAAGCGTTCTGCCAATATCAGATATGTCTATGTCCTGGGAAATGTTCTTGTTACTTACAACCTCATGCTAATCGCATTAGCCTACACTAGCTCAAACGTCTTGTGGAAGGGACACTGATCCCGAAGAAGTTTTTAAGGCAGGATAGCAGAGCTCTCCCTCTCTTTGCCAAGCCCCAGCCCCAGCTACCCTCATCTCTCTGGACCGGCTGTGCTCCGTGGCCTGGGGGGGTTGGAGGGTAGAAGGGGGAAGAGGGGGTTTATGGCAGTGAGAGGTGTGTCTGCGTCTGCCGGGGGCATTGTGCTGTGCTGCACCTACAGAACCAGCTGCTACCCTTCAGAGCTGCAGAGAAACCACCTTCTCTCAGAGCCTCAGACAGAGCACAACACACTACACTGGACAAACTCCGAATCGCTCCACTGAGGATTCAACAAAGGACGATTCTGACTGGAAACGTATACATAAACACAACACTAATAAACAAGACACTTTAAAAGGTGTGCACACAAATGTGGTGAAAAAAATACTGTAGTACAATGTAAGCAACAAAGTACCTTACACCCAGTCAAGTGTGTTAGCTACAGGCATGGTGTGTCCCACGCATACTCCTGTAAATATACTTTCAGAGGAGATGAGAGGAGCTTCAGACGGTGCAGTTAAAGGACGCCCACCATTCCTGACCCATGTGGCAGTGGTAGGTAGCAGGTAGCAGCCATCCATACCTGTTGCTTCCACACAGACACATTCCAGGCATGCAGAGGGTTATATCTGTAGGTGTGTTTCTGTAGCTATGGTATATATTTGTGGGGAAATAGATGTCCTGTGTAGGAGTGGTATCAGCCACCTGTACCTGGGGTTATTGCAGACATATCTTTATGTGTTTCTGTAGCTACGGTATATATTTGTGGGGAAATAGATGTCCTGTGTAGGAGTGGTATCAGCCACCTGTACCTGGGGTTATTGCAGACATATCTTTATGTGTTTCTGTAGCTACGGTATATATTTGTGGGGAAATAGATGTCCTGTGTAGGAGTGGTATCAGCCACCTGTACCTGGGGTTATTGCAGACATGTCTTTATGTGTTTCTGTAGCTCTATTTGTGTGGGAATACAAGTGTGTTGTGCATGCTAACAGCAGTGGGGATCCCTCCATGTCACTGTGGACAATGTGACAGGGGGGTTAAGAGAATAATGGAAGACTACGATGTGTGTGTGTGTGTCGCACATGCCTACGCACATGCAGGTGTACGTGCGTGCGTGAATGTCTGAGCAGTATGATTGTATGAGGGAATATGTGTCCGTGTTGCTGGTGTGTGAGGTGTCAGCAGCGTTGCCGTGGGGATGGTCTCCGGGGTGATGGATGAGGTCCTGTCTCCACGGCAGCCCCAGCGCTGTGCCACTACCATGACAAATGAAGCCTCGGCTAATAAATCTGTACAGGTCCCTATAGTAACACAAACATCATGGCAGGAGGGGTCAGCCCTCCCCGCCGGCTCATTGAAATACACACAGCATAGCAGGACAGGGACACTCAAAATCTTTCTCCTCCCCTGGTAGTTGCACCAGCCCCATGTAATCAACCCTGTCCCCACTCTCCCCTGTACTGCATCACTGCACCCCCTATTCAGGCTGAGGCAGCAGTCCAGAGGACAGGGGAACATGGGTTGTCCTAGTTTGTCTGCCATATACTGGGTGGACAGAGAGAGAACACATCATAAACCCACAGGTCAGTAGTTCATGGGCTATTGTTAAAGATCCATTGCCATTTATATTCTCAAACTGTAATAATATGATCAAGGTCCACTAAAAACGAGCCCTGGATCAATACATGTCAAAACATAACTGCATGGACACAGACTGAAACACACACACGACACATCTCAGTTATTGCTATAGGGACAAACTTAGAAGACATGCCCCAGGGAGGGAGTTTAATTTATTTATTAATTTCCTCTACATTTACCAACCAAATAAATGAATGTTGGACTAGTGAGCAGTGAACAGGGAAATGTGAAACTCTGAGAGAACATTACAATATTTCTGAAAGGAGCCTCAATGAGAAAAAAAAGAACCCGGTCAGACCCCATCTTCTATCACATAAAGACAATCTTATCAGACCCCATCTTCTATCACATAAAGACAATCTTATCAGACCCCATCTTCTATCACATAAATACAATCTTATCAGACCCCATCTTCTATCACATAAAGACAATCTTATCAGACCCCATCTTCTATCACATAAAGACAATCTTATCAGACCCCATCTTCTATCACATAAAGACAATCTTATCAGACCCCATCTTCTATCACATAAAGACAATCTTATCAGACCCCATCTTCTATCACATAAATACAATCTTATCCGACTACATCTTCTACCACATAAAGACAACCCTGTCAGACCCCATCTTCTACCACATAAAGACAACCCTATCAGACCCCATCTTCTAGTTATAACATAAGATGACCCTATCAGACCCCATCTTCTACCACATAAAGACAACCCTGTCAGACCCCATCTTCTAGTTACAACATAAGATGACCCTATCAGACCCCATCTTCTACCACATAAAGACAACTCTGCCAGACCCCATCCTTAGTTACAACATAAGACGACCCCACCAGACCCCATTGTCTACCACATAAAGACAACCCTATCAGACCCCATCCTCTAGTTACCACATAAAGACCACCCTATCAGACCCCAACCTTTACCATATAAAGACAACCCTGTCATACCCCATCTCCTAGACACCACATAAAGACTACCCTATCAGACCCCATCTGCTAGTTTGCACATAAAGACAACCCCATCTGACCCCTTCCACGAGTTACTACATAAAGATGACCCTATCAGACTCTAAGCTCTACCACATAAAGAGAACCCCGGCAGACCCCATCCACTAGTCACCACATAAATACTACCCTATCAGACCCCATCCGCTAGACACCACATAAAGACTACCTTATCAGACCCCATCTTCTACCACATAAAGCCAACCTTGTCAGACCCCATCCTCTAGTTACCACATAAAGACAACCCTGTCAGACCCCGTCCTCTACCACATAAACACAACCCTGTCAAACCCCATCTTCAACCACCTAAAAATAACCTTGTCAGACACCATCCTCTAGTTACAACATAAGATGACCCTATCAGACCCCATCTTCTACCACATAAAGGCAACGCTGTCAAACCCCATCTTCTACCACATAAAGACAACCCTATCAGACCACATCTTCTACCACATAAAGACAACCCTGTCAGACCCAATCCACTACCACATGAAGACAACCCTATCAGACCCCATCTTCTACCACATAAAGACAACCCTGTCAAACCCCATCTTGTACCACACAAAGACAACCCTATCAGACCCAATTGTCTACCACATAAAGACAACCCTGTCAGACCCCATCCTTAGTTACAACATAAGACGACCACATCAGACCCCATCGTCTACCACATAAAGACAACCCTGTCAGACCCCATCCTCTAGACACCACATAAAGACAGCCCTATCAGACCCCATCCTCTACCACATAAAGACAACCCTGGCAGACCCCATCCACTAGACACCACATAAAGACTACCCTATCAGACCCCATCCGCTAGTTTGCACATAAAGACAACCCTATCTGACCCCTTCCACTAGTTACCACAAAAAGACTACCCTGTCAGACCCCATCTTCTACCACATATTGACAACCCTATCTGACCCCATCTTCTACCACATAAAGACAACCCTATCAGACCCCATCTTCTACCACATAAAGACAACCCTATCTGACCCCATCTTCTACCACATAAAGACAACCCTGTCAGACCCCATCTTCTACCACATAAAGACAACCTTGTCAGACCCCATCTTCTAGTTACAACATAAGATGACCCTATCAGACCCCATCTTCTACCACATAAAGACAACCCTGTCAGACCCCATCTTCTACCACATAAAGACAACCCTATCAGACCCCATTGTCTACCATATAAAGAAAACTCTGTCAGACCCCATCCTTAGTTACAGCATAAGACGACCACATCAGACCCTATTGTCTACAACATAAAGACAACTCTGTCAGACCCCATCCTCTAGACACCACATAAAGACAACTCTGCCAGACCCCATCCTTAGTTACAACATAAGACGACCCCACCAGACCCCATTGTCTACCACATAAAGACTACCCTATCAGACCCCATCCTCTAGTTACCACATAAAGACTACCCTATCAGACCCCAACCTTTACCACATAAAGACAACCCTGTCAGACCCCATCTCCTAGACACCACATAAAGACGACCCTATCAGACCCCATCTGCTAGTTTGCACATAAAGACAACCCCATCTGACCCCTTCCACTAGTTACTACATAAAGACGACCCTATCAGACTCTAAGCTCTACCACATAAAGAGAACCCTGGCAGACCCCATCCACTAGTCACCACATAAAGACTACCTTATCAGACCCCATCTTCTACCACATATTGACAACCCTATTAGACCCCATCCTCTAGACACCACATAAAGACTACCTTGTCAGACCCCATCTTCTACCACATAAAACCAACCTTGTCAGACCCCATCCTCTAGTTACCACATAAAGACAACCCTGTCAGACCCCGTCCTCTACCACATAAACACAACCCTGTCAAACCCCATCCTCTACCACCTAAAGATAACCCTGTCAGACCCCATCCTTATTTACAACATGAGACGACCACATCAGACCCAATTGTCTACCACATAAAGACAACCCTGTCAGACCCAATCCACTACCACATGAAGACAACCATGTCAGACCCAATCCACTACCACATGAAGACAACCATGTCAGACCCAATCCACTACCACATGAAGACAACCATGTCAGACCCAATCCACTACCACATGAAGACAACCCTGCCAGACCCCATCCTTAGTTACAACATAAGACGACCACATCAGACCCCATCATCTACCACATAAAGACAACCCTATCAGACCACATCTTCTACCACATAAAGACAGCCCTGTCAGACCCAATCCACTACCACATGAAGACAACCCTATCAGACCCCATCTTCTACCACATAAAGACAACCCTATCAGACCACATCTTCTACCACATAAAGACAGCCCTGTCAGACCCAATCCACTACCACATGAAGACAACCCTATCAGACCCCATCTTCTACCACATAAAGACAACCCTGTCAGACCCCATCCACTACCACATGAAGACAATCCTGTCAGACCCCATCTTCTACCACATAAAGACAACCATGTCAGACCCAATCCACTACCACATGAAGACAACCCTATCAGACCCCATCTTCTACCACATAAAGACAACCCTATCAGACCACATCTTCTACCACATAAAGACAGCCCTGTCAGACCCAATCCACTACCACATGAAGACAACCCTATCAGACCCCATCTTCTACCACATAAAGACAACCCTGTCAGACCCCATCCACTACCACATGAAGACAATCCTGTCAGACCCCATCTTCTACCACATAAAGACAACCCTGTCAGTCCCCATCCACTACCACATGAAGACAACCCTGTCAGACCCAATCCACTACCACATGAAGACAACCATGTCAGACCCAATCCACTACCACATGAAGACAACCCTGCCAGACCCCATCCTTAGTTACAACATAAGACAACCACATCAGACCCCATCGTCTACCACATAAAGACAACCCTATCAGACCACATCTTCTACCACATAAAGACAGCCCTGTCAGACCCAATCCACTACCACATGAAGACAACCCTATCAGACCCCATCTTCTACCACATAAAGACAACCCTATCAGACCACATCTTCTACCACATAAAGACAGCCCTGTCAGACCCAATCCACTACCACATGAAGACAACCCTATCAGACCCCATCTTCTACCACATAAAGACTACCCTATCAGACCCCATCCGCTAGTTTGCACATAAAGACAACCCTATCTGACCCCTTCCACTAGTTACCACAAAAAGACTACCCTGTCAGACCCCATCTTCTACCACATATTGACAACCCTATCTGACCCCATTATCTACCACATAAAGACAACCCTATCAGACCCCATCCTCTAGTTACCACATAAAACTACCCTATCAGACCACATCCTCTTTTTACCACATAAAGACTACCTGTCACACCCTGACCATAGTTTGCTTTGTATGTTTCTATGTTTTGGTTGGTCAGGGTGTGATCTGAGTGGGCATTCTATGTTGGATCTCTTGTTTGTCTATTTCTATGTCTGTCCTGATATGGTTCTCAATCAGAGGCAGGTGTTAGTCATTGTCTCTGATTGGGACCCATATTTAGGTAGCCTGGGTTTCACTGTGTGTTTGTGGGTGATTGTTCCTGTCTTTGTGTTTGCACCAGATAGGACTGTTTAGGTTTTCACACATTTGTTTTGTTAGCTATTTCATGTCTAGTTCCTTTATTAATGAACATGAATAACCACCACGCTGCCTGACCAGCTTCTCCTTCACCACAGGAAAACCCTTCCAGAATCACCCACCACAACAGGACCAAGCGGCGTGGTAACGGGCAACAGCAACAGCGGCGCAAAGAGGAATGGACATGGGACGATGTATTGGACGGCAAGGGTTGCTACACCTGGGAGGAGATCCTGGTGGGAAAGGATCGCCTTCCATGGGAACAGGTGGAGGCAGCTAGGAGAGAGGAGCCGGTGATATGAGGGAACACGGCTGGCAAGGAAGCCAGAGAGGCAGCCCCAAAAATGTATTGGGGGGGAGCACATAGGAAGTGTGGCGAAGCCAGGTAGGAGACCTGCGCCAACTTGCTGTGCTTACCGGGGGGCTAGAGAGACCGGGCAGGCACCGTGTTATGCTGTGAAGTGCAAGGTGTCCCCAGTGCGGGTGCATAGCCCGGTGCGGTACATTCCAGCTCCGCGTATCGGCCGGGCTAGAGTGAGCATCGAGCCAAGTGCCATGAAGCCAGCTCTACGCAGCTGGTCTCCAGTGCGTCTCCTTAGGCCGGCTTACATGGCACCAGCCTTGCGCACGGTGTCCCCGGTTCGCCTGCATAGCCCAATGCGGGCTATTTCACCTCGCCGCACTGGCAGGGCGACCGGGACTATTCAACCGGGTAAGGTTGGGCAGGCTCGGTGCTCAAGAGCTCCAGTGCGCCTGCACGGTCCGGTCTATCCGTCACCACCTCCACGCACCAGCCACCCGCACCAGGCTGTCTCTCCGGCTCATCCTTACTGGTGTTCCCGCCTGTCCTGCGCTGCCAGAGCCTTCCTCCTCTCCAGCGCTGCCGGAGCCCCTCTGCCCAGAGCTGCCGGAGCCCCTCTGCCCAGAGCTGCCGGAGCCCCTCTGCCCAGAGCTGCCGGAGCCCCTCTGCCCAGAGCTGCCGGAGCCCCTCTGCCCATTCCCAATTGTATATAATATAGTCAGGAGTTTAGAACAGTGCCTTGGTACAAATGAATGAACTGTCTCCAGACTGTCTAGAATGCTATCTACACTGACTGACCTTGGCTTCAGGCGAGGAGGGAAGGCTTAGGGCCTCTCTACCAGTGTCATGAAGAGAGAGAACGTTTAGAAAACGCTGACGTCATTTTCAGTTTATAACCTGTGGAAAAATATGTATGTACCCAGTACTCTCTTGAATTAAACGCTGTTACCTGACTTTTAAGACCGGGGCTCTGTCCATTCTTATAAAAATATAGGGTCTTACAAACCCTTCGAATGCATTGACAGAGTATTTAATTCTGATTGGGAAATAATACAGAGGAATCTAGAATTCCTTCAACACCACATAAAGACTACCTTATCAGCCCCATCTGCTAGTTAGCACATAAAGACAACCACATCTGACCCCATCCTCTAGTTACCACATGAAGACAACATTGTCAGACCCCATCCACTAGTTACCACATAAAGATAACCCTGTCAGACCCCATCCACTAGTTACCACATAAAGACAACCCTGTCAGACCCCATCCACTAGTTACTACATAAAGATAACCCTGTCAGACCCCATCCACTAGTTACCACATAAAGACTACCCTGTCAGACCCCATCCTGTCCTTACCACATAAAGAGAACCCTATCTGACCCCATTCACTAGTTACCACATAGACAACACTGTCAGACCCCATCGTCTACCACATAAAGAGAACCCTATCTGACCCCATCCACTAGTTACCACATAAAGACAACCCTGTCAGACCCCATCCACTAGTTACCACATAAAGATAACCCTGTCAGACCCCATCCACTAGTTACCACGTAAAGACAACCCTGTCAGACCCCATCCACTAGTTACCACATAAAGATAACCCTGTCAGACCCCAACCACTAGTTACCACATAAAGACAACCCTGTCAGACCCCATCCACTAGTTATCACATAAAGATAATGTCAGAATCCACTAGTTAACATAAAGACATCCCTGTCAGACCCCATCCACTAGTTACTACATAAGGACAACCCTGTCAGACCCCATCCACTAGTTACCACATAAAGACAACCCTGTCAGACCCCATCCACTAGTTACCACATAAAGACAACCCTGTCAGACCCCATCCACTAGTTACCACATAAAGACAACCCTGTCAGACCCCATCCACTAGTTACCACATAAAGAAAACCCTGTCAGACCCCATCCACTAGTTACCACATAAAGACAACCCTGTCAGACCCCATACTGTACTTACCACATAAAGATAACCCTATCTGACCCCATCCACTAGTTACCACATAAAGATAACCCTATCTGACCCCATCCACTAGTTACCACATAAAGACAAACCTGTCAGACCCCATCCTCTTCTTACCACATAAAGAGAACCCTATCTGACCCCATCCACTAGTTACCACATAAAGACAACCCTGGCAGACCCCAACTCTACAGTTGGCACTATGCATGGGGGCAGGTAGCGTTCTCCTGGCATGCGCCAAACCTAGGTTTGTACGTCGGACTGCCAGTCGTTGAAGCGTGATTCATCACACCAGAGAATGCGTTTCTACTATCCAATGGCGGCAAGCTTTACACCACTCCAGCCAACCTGTAGCATTGTGCATGGTGATCTTAGGCTTGCATGTGGCTGCTCGGCCACGGAAACCCATTTCATAAAGCTCCCAAAGAACCACTATTGCGTTGACGTTGCTTCCAGCAGCAGTTTGGAACTCGGTAGTGTGTGTTGCAACTGAGGACAGATTATTTTTACGCACTACGCCCTGAACGTTTACGCTTCACAATAACAGCACTTACAGTTGACAAGGGTAGCTCTAGCAGGGCGGTGGCATCCTATGACGGTGTCACGTTGAAAGTCACTAATCTCTTCTCTTCTACTGCCAATGTTAGGCTATGGAGATTGCATGGCTGTGTCCTCGATTCTATACACCTGTCAGCAACGAGTGTGGCTGAAATAGCTGAATCCACTAATTTGAAGTTGTAAATTCATTTATTGCCACCGGGGCCCGCCGGTGTAACTGCTAACCTGCTTTCTGACTGAACACTGTACTGCATGATTGTATCAGGTTTACTAACATGTTCGTTTTAGTAGTTCTAGTTGACTATGACGTTATTATATGAAGGTTTGGCTCGGAAAAGTTTTTTCGTCTGGTCACAGAGAGCCACAGGTCAACAGGCGACGAGAACAGGTGACAGGAGGAGAGCTCGTAGATAGTTGGGAGAAGGAATTACTTGCAACTGTTGGACTAATGATGACATCCTAGATCAGTTAGATGCAGACAAACTGAGTGCAAGGCGTTATATCACTATCTGTCACCTTGATTACTCAGTTCTCTCTACCTCTGCACCTACGTCGTAAACTTCTGTTCACAGGCTTGGTTGTAGCAACCTCATGATGGATACAGGGAGAACTCAAGTATCATGTAGTAGCCTTAACCTATTGACGTTACGTTGAGCTGGGTGAATGGAATATGAATGACAGTCAAATACATTTTATTTGTCACATGCGCCAAATACAACGTTAACGGGAAATGCTTATTTTACAAAAGCCCTTAACTAACAAAGCCGTTAAGAAATGTAAGAGTTAAGAAAATATTTACTAAATAAACTAAAGTAAAACTTTTTTAACAATAAAAGTAACAATAAAATACAACAAAATAACAATAACGAGGTCAATGTTAATAGTCTGGGGAGCCATTTGATTAGCTGTTCTGCAGTCTTATGGCTTAGGTGTAGAAGCTGTTAAGAAGCCTTTTGGTCTCAGACTTGGAGCTCCGGTACCACTTGCAGTGAAGTTGCAGAGAGAACAGTTTATGACTAGGGTGGCTGGAGTCTTTGCCAATTTCTAGGGCCTTCATCTGACACTGCCTGGTATAGAGGTCCTAGATGGCAGGAAGCTTGGACCCAGTGATGTACTGGGTCATACACACTACCTTCTGTAGCGCCTTGCCATCGGAGGCTGAGCAGTTGCCATACCAGGAAGTGATGCAACCAGTCAGGATGCTCTCGATGGTGCAGCTGTAGATCTTTTTTGAGGATCTGAGGATCCATCCCTGCCAAATCTTTTCAGTCTTCTGACGGGGGAATAGACATTGTCATGCCTCTTCACGACTGTCTTGGAGTGTTTGGACCATGATAGCTTGTTGGTGATGTGGACCCCCCTGGAACTTGAAGCGCTCAACCTGCTCCACTATCCGGTATGCTGTAATAGATATAAGGCCATGCTCATAAAAAAAAGAATCATCCTCCCTCATCTTAAATGGCAACGGCCGCCACTGGTACTGAGGGAACGATAAAATATTCCATAGTTGTTTTATGTCAATATAACATCCATGGTAAGTGTCAAAATGAATAATTATGGGTTTCTGCAGCTCCGACACAAAAGTGCTGCACTATTGCTGAGCTAACAAACCCCTACAATATGGAATTGAAAAGATTTATCATGTTAGCAGTGGAATGCTGCACTATGATGCAGAGCACTGATACTGTAATTCCCGAGCCTAAGAAAACAATTGCATCTGCCTGAGCAGGTTAGTGAGCGTAGCTCTCACAGAACGGGTGTGACCTGCCTGGAGAGCAACTGCCTACATACCGAACGTCCCTATGGGACAAGCTATGTGGAAATAGTTTCTCTAGTCGACAGAGAGCAAAAACAAACAGAGGGGAAAAGCTAATGATGTATCAGATCTTGGATGGGATGAGACGTTCCATTTGTGTAACCTGCTGAGTGAGCCTGATTTGTGGAGAAACTTTCCAGCTCTCTTATTGGCCAACACTAGGTAACGCAACAGAAGACAAAACAATGGGAGGGAGTGTGTGACTTTAATCATCTGGCCATCACTTTTTCTTTCCTGTTTCTATATCTCTTTCTCTCTCTTTCTCGGTCTCCCATGAAATCAAATCAAGTTTTATGTGTCGCACGCTTCGTAAACAACAGGTGTAGACTAACAGTGAAATGCTGACTCATGGGTCCAACAATGCAGAGTTAAAGATAAATAAATACACATTGAATAACAATAACAAGTTAAAATACCATGGCTATATACCGGGAGTACCAGTACCGGGAAAAACACACAAACACACACACGTTAGCTTCCCTCTTACGGACGGTACTGAATATTCAAGACCGCAGCTGGAAAGTTTGGCATGTTGGCAGCATTTTTCATTTACGGTTTGATATGAATCTTTATAGACCCTGGCCATTTTTGTACATCAAGCTAATGCCCTTTTGACAAGGCATGTGGTTTTAATCAGAAGATCTGTCTCAAAGACCTGATTGGCACTAAGCACTTTGGCCACATGAAAAACACCCTATTCAACACAGGGGATTAAGCATGCGTCCCTGAGGGGCCCCTGTGTTTAGATGTGTTGTTGCCTACCCTTAACACCTGGGGGGCGGCCCGTCAGTTTTGCGTGCACCCTCAAAACTTGAGTCATCTTAAGCATTGTGTTGTGAGACAAAACTGCACATTTTAGTGTGGCCTTTTATTGTCCCCAGCACAAGGTGCACCTGTGTAACGATCATACCGTTTAATCAGCTTCTTGATATGCCACACCTGTCAGGTAGATGGATTGTCATGGGAGAGGAGAGATGCTCACTAACAGGGATGTGAACAAATCTGTGCACAACATTTTTGAGAAATAAGCTTTTTGTGCATATGGAACGTTTCTGGGATCTTTTATTTCAGCTCATGAAACATCGGATCGACACTTCACATGTTGCATTTATATTTTTGTTCAGTATAGATATTTTGTCCAAATCGTGCACATTGTCTGAGACCTTACTCCATCATTAATCAGAAATGTGAGACTCCTGTTCCTACCCCTCAGCGGGTCCAGCTGTGCCACGCAGGGATGTCGTCATGGGAGGGGGCGGAGGGCACACCCACAACACCCTAGATCCCACCATCAACCCCACGTCCCATTTTCACCCCTTTCATTCTTTACTCCTCCATCGCTCTTCCCCCTTTTCTCTCTCTCTCTGTCACTTCTGACAGGCTCGCCCCAAAGCCAACCCCACCCCCAGTGCTGACTCGGAGCACTGCCGTCGTCCGTCCATCCCCCTGACAAATTACTCTATTCTGTGTTGTGTGAGAGCGCAGAGTTGGCGAGAGCTCTCTGCAGCCACCACTGACACTGTCAGAGGGATTCAGCCTAGCTAGCAGGGGTGTTAAGACAGACAGAGACAGAGAGGCAGAGACACCCCCTCCTCTCATCAAGACCAACCCCCCCCCCCCCCCTCACAGCAGCAACACCCCCATCCCTCATTGTCTGTTCCTCATCAGGACGCTACCCCCGTCACTCACCTGTCAATGGAAGGTTGTCTTCTCTGGGGATGTGGGAGTCTCTTTATGTTTGGAGAAGCGGCTGGGCTCTGTGAAAACAAGCACAAACAGAGCAGGGGTCATCTCACGGTGAAGGCCAACACAAAAGCAGAAGTCAGAATTAAAGCGCCTCTTTCTTTCCATCCTGTATACCCACCCCTCCTTCCCTCCCTTTCTCCTTCCTCGCCCAGGCTGCCAGTGATTTATTTCACCTACAGCTTGAGTCCCTTCTGCTTTGAAACAAGATGGTGAGAGAAAGAGAGAGAGGGGGATGGAGGGAGAGGCGCATTTACAATTTGCAATCAAAAGACTTCAATGTTCGCCTGTCTCTCTCTGCCCGTCCCTCGCCCCCCTCTCCGTCCCTCGCTTTTGCTCTTTTTCGCTTTTTTGTCAGACTCCAGGTCTGAGTGGAATACTGATGTCAGGGTTTGAGAGCTGCAATTGAACAAAAAAAAATGACTTTCTGCCCTCTGTTTTTCATGCTGCACTTTGTGCTGCCAATTCCCACTGCTGAAATAAAACTGAGCGGGGGGCTTAGGGGGCGGCGAACACAACCCTGCGACAAATAGCCTACATTTCTGGACCTTTATAGGGCCTGGCTGCAGAGAGGAGGAGCAGGAGGAGGGAGGGGGGAGCAGGGGGAAGAGGAAGAGAGGCTGGAGGGATGACAAGTTCATTCAGACAACCCGGGAAAAACAGAAACAATTACAGCTCTGAGATGGAGGCTGCAGCGGCTTAGGGAGATCGCAGAGCACAGACTTAATGTCACTTAGCTAGAAAGCTAATGACAGTGTGGGAACAGCTACACCCCAGGAAGAGAGAGAGGAAAGAGACAGAGAGAGAAATCTTTCCATCTCCCATCAGAGGGAAATGCCACTCCGTCAATCACCCTGATTAAGTAATACATATTCAACAGCCTTCCAGTCTGCCTGTGAGCTACCTTCCATGTGAGCTACCTGCCCTGTGACCTGCCTTCCCTGTGAGCTGCCTTCCCTGTGAACTGCCTGCCTGTGAGCTACCTTCCATGTGAGCTACCTGCCCTGTGACCTGCCTTCCCTGTGAGCTGCCTTCCCTGTGAACTGCCTGCCTGTGAGCTACCTTCCATGTGAGCTACCTGCCCTGTGACCTGCCTTCCCTGTGAGCTGCCTTCCCTGTGAACTGCCTGCCTGTGAGCTACCTTCCATGTGAGCTACCTGCCCTGTGACCTGCCTTCCCTGTGAGCTGCCTTTCCTGGGAACTGCCTGCCTGCGAGCTACCTGCCTGCCTGCCTGCCCGCCTGTGAGTTGCCTGCCTGCTAGGACACTGGCTGGGTGCATGAGGAGAGGAGGAGAGCAGCGCAGATGGAGTTCTGCTGGAAAGTGCTCTGATTACTGATCTGATCTAGGTACACTGTGTTCTGCCTGGCCACTGCCATGGGTTGGGAGAGTAGAAACATTGAGCTGACATTGACAGATATACCACTGTGAGATCACTGTGGTTCACAGTCCCTGATCACTGATCAGCCCTGAACAGGCAGCATCAGGGGAGGAAGACAGTCAAACACCCACCGCTGATTCAACCACAGCCCATCAAGCAAAACACAGACACCACCCTGTAGGTGCAACATTAAAAGAGTGCCATCTGTGGGGCGAGACGGTGAGTGTGTGTGTGGCGCACTACACCCCCCCCCCTGTTCTCTCTGTGTGAATACACTTGTTTTCTCTCTTTCTCTCGCTCAGCTCTTCTCTCCCTCTTTCTCGCCATTTCTCCATCCTCATCCCTCCCTCTGTCTCTGGCCGATGGGAATCAATGGCCTGAGATGGTTTTGTTTCTTCCCACAGCTTTCCCCCCTCCTTTTGTGACAGCAGTCAGCGCTCAACACCTTAACCACAGAGCTACAGTACAGTGGTACCCTCATCCTGCCTGCCAGGGGAGAGAGAAAGGGATGTGGGGGGATGGGAGGGAAAATGACACGCTACAAGACAAGTTACATGGCAGGAACACAACACACAGCAGAGTTCTCCAATAATGGACTGACACTGGTGCTTTCTCTCCCGTCCCGTAGCCTATACACCCCATTCACAGTTACATGCCCGATTCAATAAAGGAGTGAATTCATCTGTATAGCTCAAGGACACTCCCTTCACACCGCCTGTCCTTGAGAACATCATTTGAGAGGAGAGTGCACACACAAAATCATCCAAAATGCACGCACGCACACACACACACACACACACACACACACACACACACACACACACACACACACACACACACACACACACACACACACACACACACACACACACACACACACACACACACACACACACACACACACACACACACACACACACACACACAGCACCGTGGCGTGGCGTGTACACATACAGGGGGCTCACAAAACCAGACACAGACTCCGTATACACCACCTTGATGGGGGGGCCCCTCCCATCGGGCCCCTCCTACCCCCCCCAGGCGAATGATGTGGTCCTCAGTGCGGAGTCCGGGAACAGGATGTGTATTGTGTAGTGTAGGGCTGGGAATTACCAGGGACTTCACAATACGATACTATCATGATACCTTGGTGCCGATACGATATGTATTGCAATTCTATACTGTAATTCAATTGCGATTTGATGTTCCAAACAGATTGCTCAACAAATGTCTGCCGCAGAGGGACTAGAGAGAAAACGACTTTTGATCAGTCATGCAAATGAAGGTGCTGGGAAAAAAATGTTGTTTCCCCACTTAACTTCTTGGTGACAAGGGGCAGTATTTTCACGTCCGGATGAAATGCATGCCCAAATTCAACTGCCTGCTACTCATCCGCAGAAGATAAGATATGCATATTATTAGTAGATTTGGATAGAAAACACTTTGACGTTTCTAAAACTGTTTGAATCATGTCTTTGAGTATAACAGAACTTATTTAGCAGGCGAAACCCCTGACGACAAACCATTCAGATTTTTTGAGGTTACTCTCTTTTCAATGGGTTTTCATTGGGAATCGTCTCTGCTCTCTCTCTGCTCACTGAGCAAGAGCAGAGTTCTAGGCTCCATCCCAAATAGCACCCTTTTCCTTATACAGTGCACTACTGTTGACCAGGGCCCTGTCATTACAGGCCCCTCCACCACCAGGCTGATTTATATCTACATTCACATTACATCTGAGGCTCTTTTCATCACTAAGCCCAGCACCGCAGCGAGCTCCTGGGTCACATAACTAAACATGATGACCGATTCATGTCTCCACAGTCCAACCCCCACAATCCCGAAATGAATACAATGTTTATAACAGCGGCTAATTAGTACGAGGAATAGAGACAAAGTTACAGGCACATATCGGGCTGAAAGTGTGACTTGATCTGCAAATAAAAGAGTAGAAATAGAGATATTTAGCCACAGCTATTTCTCCTAGTGGTCTTCTCCCTTGAGGCCATGTCATTTTTAATGTCACTCGGGCCACCGGTGGACTCGTTCAACTCTACGCTTTCCAGAAGAGCCTCTTTCCTCCACCGTCGGACACTCCAAGTGACAGCGTGTCATGGCGTTAATTGTGCCGTGGGTTTCGGGGATGAGAGCTGACAGGAGTGTCCGTGGTGCTCGTCCGCTGGATACTCTGGCCTGGCACGCACAGAGAGATGTTTCCTCTCGCTGTTCACTGGTGGAGCTCCCGCTGCAGGAGGAACTGACTCTGAGACCAGGCCCGCATTGTGCTGAATAATTCAGATGCTTTCAGAGGAGAGTAAGATGAGCTGATGGTGCTCCAGTGAGCGGGACCCTTCCGGTCTAGCGCCGTTTAGACTAAACTCACGCAGCGAGACGAGACCCACGGCCCTAACTCAACGGTAGTTGTGTGTCTCCAGGAGAGGTGAGGGAGGGGGCAATGGCTTTCTGTCTGTGTACCGTGCTGTGTCTAATATATAAAAACCATTAGGCCTTGTGTCTGCTGTTTACGTATATTCACATCAACTACAACAGGGAGACATTTGTTTTGACAAACACAGGCAGTATATTGGAAAAATATGGAAATATGTGTCTTGGATTGATAAGACAGTGAAATGCATCTGTTTTGGGGAGCGGGAAAAGCCGCTGAGGGCTCAATTAATGTGCCAGTGTTTCCCTGTGTTACTTAGCACCCTGCGACCTGCAATTCACACAGACAGCAAACAACAACAGTCAAATCAGCCAGGGGCGATTAAACAGTCTCCATCCAAGGCCATAAAACACAGAGAGAGAGAGAGAGAGAGAGAGAGAGAGAGAGAGAGAGAGAGAGAGAGAGAGAGAGAGAGAGAGAGAGAGAGAGAGAGAGAGAGAGAGACAGAGGGTGTGTGTGTGTGTGTGTGTGTGTGTGTGTGTGTGTGTGTGTGTGTGTGTGTGTGTGTGTGTGTGTGTGTGTGTGTGTGTGTGTGTGTGTGTGTGTGTGTGTGTGTGTGTGTGTGTGTGTGTGTGTGTGTGTGTGTGTGTGTGTGTGTGTGTGAGGAAGGAGGAAGGGAGAGGAAGAGAGAGAGAGAGAGAGAGAGAGAGAGAGAGAGAGAGAGAGAGAGAGAGAGAGAGAGAGAGAGAGTGTGTGTGTGTGTGTGTGTGTGTGTGTGTGTGTGTGTGTGTGTGTGTGTGTGTGTGTGTGTGTGTGTGTGTGTGTGTGTGTGTGTGAGTGTGAGTGTGTGTGTGTGTGTGTGTGTGTGTGTGTGTGTGTGTGTGTGTGTGTGTGTGTGTGTGTGTGTGTGTGTGTGAAGGAGGGTGTGTGAGAGAAGAGAGAGGAGAGAGAGAGAGAGGAGAGAGAGAGAGAGAGAGAGAGAGAGAGAGAGAGAGAGAGGGAGAGAGAGAGAGAGGAAGGAGGGAGAGAGCGAGAGAGTGTACATGGGCACTCTCTTACCCTGCGACTCAATTGAGCAAAAACATGCCGGCCGCGATAAACCCAGGCTGTTATAGCAGACATAAATGTACACTAAAACAGCTATGTGCATTAGACCTCGTTGTTGTTGTTGTACACTATTTCCATTCTACAGACACGTCTGTTCTCTCTAGAACTGGCCTCCTCCAGGACCCATAAGAGGATTCTCTCTCTCTTTCTCTTTCTCTGTCATATAACATGTACTCATACAGATACACATTTGGCTCGTGGTTGGTATAAATATAGGTGGAGAAAAAACCTCTGAAGAGGTTTTATCCTCTGTTTCTCTAAAAACACCCTTCAGAGTAGATAAAAGCCTCACCACGGCTGACAATTACCCTTCCACTGGGGCCAAGGACAGCTCGCCTCGTCAAGAGAGAGAGAGTAGGTTCCCTTTCAGAAACCACAAATGCAATCCAATCGTTATATTTTCCGGTTACTGACCAAGGAGGACAGATGAAAAGATCAACGTCAATTACTGTAATCACCCTCTATCCGCATACTTCTTCATCCCAGATCCACTTGACTAAGTTACATTGTCCAACTCTATGGACTGTGGTTTATTTAAGGGCCATTTTGATCGGGAGGAGTTCGGGGAGGTCAAGGGTGGTATTTGAAACAAATCATTGTAAACTGTATTTCATTTGTTCATGTTTTGTGTCTTATAAACGTACATTGTGGCGATAACATAATACAAATCTGTTTTCAAAAGGCCTTTGGAACATCTTGGTATTCATACAATATTATTTTGGAGACCTCGGTTTTTATTGAAATATTCAGCCTTAGTCAAGTCCTGAGGTGCAGTACACATTCATTTAAGAGTCTAGACTACTAATAAATATATTCAAGTTTTAATACAGTAGAAAATGCATATGTTCCGTAACACCCATTCCAGAATTGCCCACCACAATCACTACCAGCATGAGATGATCCTGATTGGAGAGCATCTGAATGATCTGGAAAGCAGAGTACTGAAGCCAGAAGTCAGAGGGGAGGGGTGGAGAGGTGAGGGGGGTGAGTGGGTCCAGACTGCCTGGTGACTCTACCAATATCTTCCAGCCTCCTAAATCGATTCCAGTATAGACGTTGCTACCTTCAGGCGGCACAACTTTAATTCCATCTGTGATACCCGCTTCCCCCCGTTCATCCCTCCACCCCCGTTCATCCCTCCACCCCCGTTCATCCCTCCACCCCCGTTCATCCCTCCACCCCCATTCATCCCTCCATCCCCCGTTCATCCCTCCACCCCCGTTCATCCCTCCATCCCCCGTTCATCCCTCCACCCCGTTCATCCCTCCATCCCCCCCGTTCATCCCTCCACCCCCGTTCATCCCTCCATCCCCCGTTCATCCCTCCATCCCCCTGTTCATCCCTCCACCCCCGTTCATCCCTCCATCCCCCCGTTCATCCCTCCATCCCCCGTTCATCCCTCCATCCCCCCGTTCATCCCTCCACCCCCGTTCATCCCTCCATCCCCCGTTCATCCCTCCACCCCCGTTCATCCCTCCATCCCCCGTTCATCCCTCCACCCCCGTTCATCCCTCCATCCCCCGTTCATCCCTCCATCCCCCGTTCATCCCTCCATCCCCCCGTTCATCCCTCCACCCCCGTTCATCCCTCCACCCCCGTTCATCCCTCCATCCCCCCGTTCATCCCTCCATCCCCCGTTCATCCCTCCACCCCCGTTCATCCCTCCACCCCCGTTCATCCCTCCATCCCCCGTTCATCCCTCCATCCCCCGTTCATCCCTCCACCCCCGTTCATCCCTCCATCCCCCGTTCATCCCTCCACCCCCGTTCATCCCTCCACCCCCGTTCATCCCTCCATCCCCCGTTCATCCCTCCACCCCCCGTTCATCCCTCCATCCCCCGTTCATCCCTCCATCCCCCGTTCATCCCTCCACCCCCGTTCATCCCTCCACCCCCGTTCATCCCTCCATCCCCACGTTCATCCCTCCATCCCCCGTTCATCCCTCCACCCCCGTTCATCCCTCCACCCCCCGTTCATCCCTCCACCCCCCGTTCATCCCTCCACCCCACCGTTCACCCCCCCTGCCCACCAATTGATTCCAGAAGCCTTTCTTGCACCCAATTAGGCTGTGCTGTACCGATCCTGGGAAACTCCTTTTAATGACTGCATAGTAGAGTCAATGATAATCTCTCTTTCTCATTCCCTCCATCCTCCTCTGTCTCTCCATCCATCTCTTGACAACAGCTACAGCCGACAGTACTCTAGCATTAATGTGCATTCATTGATCAATCAGCCTGCCTGCCAGTGGTGCTGGGTGATATAATGCAAGGTGGAAAATCACAATAGACTATTGTAGCTGGGGAAAATCCAATTTCAGAGAAGTGTAATCCTACTGACAGACCTTATTTACAAACTGCACACGATTTCCTCAGTTCTCTAAGGCAGTGAGGGTGGAGTGCCTTCCTGCACAGGGGATGGGAAAAATAGTGGAGAAAAGAAAGGAGGGAGAAAAGATACACAACTTAGTCCCACTGCCTTTTCAAAAGAGTCATAGCAGTCAGGTACTCATCAGCCAATGTGACTGGAAATCACCCACCCACAGGCTCTGACCCTGGTCCTCTGGGAGCCCTCTCCTTATAGATGTCTGTCTGTCAGTCAGCTGTGAGTGACAGGAGGAGGTCTGGGGCACGTTTCCACTTTCCTTAATGTCACTTCCTAGAGACAGACACGCCTGGAGGGGAAACCTGAGGACTTGAGAAACATGCTTAAGAGATGTAAATACCTTGACCTGCATTAAAGGGTTTGTGGCTGAACTGCCCTTTTTTGGGGAATCCTGATTGGTCAGATGAAATACTACTGAGTATGAATGAACTATAAGCCTACAGAGGGTTAGAACTGATTCCTGTCTGTTCTATGTGAAATCAACACAATTTTCACACACTTCGTTATTTGTGAATCTCAGTTTCAAGGGCTGGCTGTGAAACTTATGTTAAAGTACGAGGCGAGTCAGGGACAGATGGTGTTCGAGTGACAGCGCTGGTCCTTCGTTAGACAGCCAGCAGGACCAGCCTTCGTGCTCCTCATTCCTGTTTTTAATGATGTTAACAAGGCAGTGAGAGGCGGACCATTTGTTTTTGCCTCGCAGGAAGGCAGGTAGTGGTCTGGGCCCCATCTGACAGCACACCACTGGATCCACACACACAGAGCCCTGTCAGGGCCATGTCAGACTGAGACGCTCCAGTTAGTACCTGCTTCCGTAATTACACTAATTAGACTCTCTCCACACACAACACTGCCTTCCCACCACATACTAATCCCTGTCGATCACAAAGCACCCTTTATGTCAGTCGCTCTCCTCTCTCGCTATTGCTCTCGTTCTCTCTCCCTCCTAGGATCCATCCAACAGTACATTGAATCACTGCGTATACAATGACACAGCACACTCATGGCTGGTGGAAGATATCTGAAACCGTGGCACTGATTTCCTCTATAACAATTTGGGTTGGGGACAGTGTGTATGTATGAGACCCTAGACCCATCAGCATCGTATGGATGACTGGTGCCTGAGGAAAACCACTTAGAATGTTGTCCACAAACTTCCATACTACACACACCATATTGTTCTCTCTCTTCCCTGTCCCCTCCTCTCTATTTCTCTCTCACACAAACACAACCAGTCAGAGAGTGAGGGTAGAGCCATTACTAAATTGTTTACAGCTAAGGGTCAAGTTTGTTCTGTCAATCATGGCAAGTGCCAATGAGCCCTGGCAGCTAGGAATCATGGGGCACTTGTAAAGAAACATTGCTGGCTCTCTCTCTCTCTCTCTCTCTCTCTCTCTCTCTCTCTCTCTCTCTCTCTCTCTCTCTCTCTCTCTCTCTCTCTCTCTCGACAGGCAGGTCTCTGGATCTCTCATTCCTTGCTGGTGGTGGTGAGCTTAACGTGGATTCCTGTCACTCAGGATTACTGACACAAATTGGTGCATTGAAACACTTTACAGAGAAACCCCATGGTCCTGACACTTCACAGAGAAACCCCAGGGACCTGCTGCATTCAAACACTTTCCAGAGAAACCCCAATGTCCTCAGAACCATTCTGGCAGGGCACAATCCCAATCCATCATTGACCATGGAAGACTACACAAGCCATTTGTAGGCAAGTAGGCAGGTATTTTCCTGTCATTGTAATCCTTGGGCGGTCCAGGATGGAAAAAGGCTTTCGGGGTAAACTTAAACGGCTAAAACCAGATATAAAGTATGTAGAAAAGATAATGGACCTGTATATTCTTAAATAATATAATCTTTGAGAGCAAAACATGTCTCAAATAAAAGCTACACAGTAGGGGCAGGGTAGCCTATTGGACTAGTAACCGGAAGGTTGCAAATTCAAACCCCCGAGCTGACAAGGTACAAATCTGTCGTTCTGCCCCTGAACAGGCAGTTAACCCACTGTTCCTAGGCCGTCATTGAAAATAAGAATTTATTCTTAACTTACTTGCCTAGTTAAATAAAGGTAAAATAACAAAATAAAATAAAGAGAGAATTGAAAATTCCCAAAACAATGAATTTAGCAGTATTCATTTTGCTACTTTGTTTGAGCAAAAGAACACAGACTTAGCACTGAAAAAATGTCTAGAATTGCAGGAAACTAACTTTAAAACTGGTGAATGTTCTCTCAGGTGCATGGCAAAATGTGAAGAATTGCAGGAAATTTGCTTTAAAAATGCAAAAATGTATCTCGGCTCAATGGAGAAATTTGTAGAATGGCGGGGATCCATAAAGATGGCGGCCCCAATGCACTTAGCACAAATGTCTCGTTTGCTAAGTTCGCCATATTGTACATTGCCATTAGGCTACTATTTATTTGTATAGGCATTAGCACCGTATACATGATCCCAAGGCACAAGCAAACCTGTACAGGGACATGGCTGCTCTGACCTGCCTAGGGGATCGGTGTTGACTGAGTCCCAGGCTCTAATCTCAGGCCTCTTCAGGACAGGTTGAACTCCCACTTCATCCCCCTCTCTTATTGGTCTCTTCAGACAGTCCAACTCCAAACATTGCTGAGGCCCATGCTGAATGATCTGACAAATGTACACCGCCATGATATATTGGCCCACACTATCCAATCGATGACTGTCTAATTAAAACTAATTTATCATTGTAAGCTGCCGAATCTAAACCCGATTCATATATCAATACACCAAGATAGAGTAGGCAATAACATACGGATAAATTGTCACCTTTAAGAAAAGAGGTCCAAAAAATGAGAAGGGTGTATAACAGAAGGGGAGAAGAGAGACGACAAAAGACAAAAGTAGAGGTACGTGTTTATGAGATTGACAGACCGTGTGGAGGGTGAAGGCATCAGAATGCTTCAGTTTGGCTGGCCAAACGATTGTGGTCGCATACTCCCTTAAAAGACAGAGAAAAAGCAGCAGTAGTACTGTTTGTCCATTTTGAGTTGCCGTAGGCAGTATACACTTCTTCAAAATAGTCTGAATTTATCGAAGAATACTCAAGAAATCTGTCATAAATTGATGTTTTTTCAGAGATCGTAGTAGCGCAATTTTACATCCAACTAAGATGTTTGGTGCAGTATTTCTCAGTGAAAAAATGTGGATGAAAATGAGTTGTTTCTCGTTGAATGACAACAAAGACTTTATTGAAGAATCCCGACTGTTCACCAACTAAGGGGTCTGGACTCCGGCTTCGGCTTGCTTCCAGAAATATGTTTGTGTGCCCGAAACACCCTCACGGAAGTCCATATCGAACATAAATGTCACAAAATGTTGTCATAATATATGCACAAACTCTTCCAAACTGTTTCTAGGAAGCATGAGGAATGCTGTGACTGGCTGCTGGTACCAACAACACGCAAAGCCCAGCATGATGCCAGAGGAACAGCGATGCCCTCACACCCCCGACACACACAACCCCAACCCTCTGGCCCCCTAATGAAATATATATGAGCTGATTCCCTGTTTGTCATCATTTATTCAACTTTAGCGTGACGACTCCATTTTGTTGCTCCCTGCCTACAGACAGAAGCTAAAACAAGAGGCTCCCGCGTTGAGGTCTGTTCAACGCTGGTCCGACCAATCTGATTCCACACTCCAAGACTGCTTCCATCACGTGGACTGGGATATGTTTCGTATTGCGTCAAACAACAACATTGACGAATACGCTGATTCGGTGAGCGAGTTCATTAGAACGTGCGTTGAAGATATCGTTCCCATAGCAACGATTAAAACATTCCCAAACCAGAAACCACTGCTTTTAATCAGGGCAAGGTGACCGGAAACATGACCGAATACAAACAGTGTAGCTATTCCCTCCGCAAGGCAATCAAACAAGCTAAGCGTCAGTATAGAGACAAAGTAGAATCGCAATTCAACGGCTCAGACACAAGAGGTATGTGGCAGGGTCTACAGTCAATCACGGATTACAAAAAGAAAACCCAAGCAGACTAAATAACTTTTTTGCCCGCTTTGAGGACAATACAGTGCCACTGACACGGCCCGCAACCAAAACATGCGGACTCTCCTTCACTGCAGCCGAGGTGAGTAAAACATTTAAACGTGTTAACCCTCGCAAGGCTGCAGGCCCAGACGGCATCCCCAGCCGCGCCCTCAGAGCATGCGCAGACCAGCTGGCTGGTGTGTTTATGGACATATTCAATCAATCCTTATCCCAGTCTGCTGTTCCCACATGCTTCAAGAGGGCCACCATTGTTCCTGTTCCCAAGAAAGCTAAGGTAACTGAACTAAATGACTGTAGCACTCACTTCCGTCATCATGAAGTGCTTTGAGAGACTAGTCAAGGACCATATCACCTCCACCCTACCTGACACCCTAGACTCAATCCAATTTGTTTACCGCCCAAATAGGTCCACAGACGATGCAATCTCAACCACACTGCACACTGCCCTAACCTATCTGGACAAGAGGAATACTTATGTGAGAATGCTGTTCATCGACTACAGCTCAGCATTTAACACCATAGATAGTACCCTCCAAACTCGTCGTCAAGCTCGAGACCCCGGGTCTCGACCCCGCCCTGTGCCACTGGGTACTGGACTTCCTGACGGGTCGCCCCCAGGTGGTGAGGGTAGGTAACAACATCTCCACCCCGCTGATCCTCAACACTGGGGCCCCAAAAGGGTGCGTTCTGAGCCCTCTCCTGTACTCCCTGTTCACCCACGACTGTGTGGCCACGCATGCCTCCAACTCAATCATCAAGTTTGCGGACGACACAACAGTGGTAGGCTTGATTACCAACAACGACGAGACGGCCTACAGGGAGGAGGTGAGGGCCCTCGGAGTGTGGTGTCAGGAAAATAACCTCACACTCAACGTCAACAAAACTGAGGAGATGATTGTGGACTTCAGGAAACAGCAGAGGGAACACCCCCCTATCCACATCGATGGGACAGTAGTGGAGAGGGTAGTAAGTTTTAAGTTCCTCGGCGTACACATCACAGACAAACTGAATTGGTCCACCCACACAGACAGCATCGTGAAGAAGGCGCAGCAGCGCCTCTTCAACCTCAGGAGGCTGAAGAAATTTGTCTTGTCACCAAAAGCACTCACAAACTTCTACAGATGCACAATCGAGAGCATCCTGTCGGGCTGTATCACCGCCTGGTACGGCAACTGCTCCGCCCACAACCGTAAGGCTCTCCAGAGGGTAATGAGGTCTGCACAACGCATCACTGGGGGCAAACTACCTGCCCTCCAGGACACCTACACCACCCGATGTCACAGGAAGGCCATAAAGATCATCAAGGACAACAACCACCCGAGCCACTGCCTGTTTACCCCGCTATCATCCAGAAGGCGAGGTCAGTACAGGTGCATCAAAGCTGGGACCGAGAGACTGAAAAACAGCTTCTATCTCAAGGCCATCAGACTGTTAAACAGCCACCACTTACATTGAGTGGCTGCTGCCAACACACTGACTCAACTCCAGCCACTTTAATAATGGGAATTGATGGGAACTGATGTAAAATATATCACTAGCCACTTTAAACAATGCTACTTAATATAATGTTTACATACCCTACATTATTCATCTCATATGTATACGTATATACTGTACTCTATATCATCTACTGCATCTTTATGTAATACATGTATCACTAGCCACTTTAAACTATGCCACTTTGTTTACATACCCTACATTACCCATCTCATATGTATATACTGTACTCGATACCATCTACTGTATCTTGCCTATGCTGCTCTGTACCATCACTCATTCATATATCTTTATGTACATATTCTTTATCCCCTTACACTTGTGTGTATAAGGTAGTAGTTTTGGAATTGTTAGTTAGATTACTTGTTGGTTATTACTGCATTGTCGGAACTAGAAGCACAAGCATTTCGCTACACTCGCATTAACATCTGCTAACCATGTGTATGTGACAAATACATTTGATGTGTGTGTGTGTGTGTGTGTGTGTGTGTGTGTGTGTGTGTGTGTGTGTGTGTGTGTGTGTGTGTGTGTGTGTGTGTGTGTGTGTGTGTGTGTGTGTGTGTGTGTGTGTGTGTGTGTGTGTGTGTGTGTGTGTGTGTGTGTGTGTGTGTGTGTGTGTGCGTGCGCACGTGAAGTAAAGCGTGTGCGGTGTGAGAGTGGGAAGATGAGCAGTGTAGGTGCAAGAACACAGTAAGATGACGCATTCGGAGCGCAAGAAAGGATTGAGTGAGGAGAGAGTGTGGCTAAGCAATAGAAAGTGAACAAGGGAAAGGTGGAGGAGGGAATAGAAGGTGGATCTCAGTGGAGCATGAAATGAGTGCTTGAACGGCGGTACCTGGTGGTAGATAGTTAGAGCGCTGTGCTGTCTGGGATTCACCTGGCACTCTGATTCCCTCACACACACTGCAGCATGGGCAGGTCTACCCTGCTCTCCCCCCTGTCCCCCTCCCACGTTCTAGTTTAACATTCTACCCCCATATCTTTCTCTATCTCCTTCCACTCTCTCTCCTTTCACACTCTCTCTCTAACCTTTTCTACACTCTCCCTTTGTGATGTTTTCGACACAGCCATTCTCCCCTCCCTCTGTTTCCTCCCTCTACCCCTCGCTCCCCCCTTCCCCTGTCTGCTGCCACTTCCTGTCACCTTATCTGGGTGCGTGTCTGTCGGAGGTGGCAGCAGGCGCCTGGTGGTGAGGTGGCAAGCCAGGCCGACTTCTATGGGATATCATCCATCCGTCAATAAACCTCTCCCGGCTGAATGGATCTGTTGCAGCTCAGAGCTGAGCCACAGGCCCCTCTTAAAGCCAGTGAGCAGCCGTCACTCAAGAAAGGCAGCCGCAATGCTAGGGAGAGACAGACAGCCGCATAATGACAGCAAGGTCAGGTTGAGCTGAACAAGAGGAGTGCCAAGAGTACGTAATGATTTACGCTAGAGAGGGAGAGGTATTTGTGTACTCAAAGTCATCTCTCTCTCCCACTCCCTCCTTCTCTCCCAGTCTCTCCCTCCCTCCCCCAGAGGTAGGGGGTGGCAGTGGGGGTTAGAGGTGTGGAGGGAATTTGCTATACGTGCAGTAAGGGAACAGAGGATGAATGCTTCAAGTGGTTTATAGAAGCTTTACAGGGTTAGGGTTAGTGAGAGGGGGAAGTGGCTAGAGGTGAAGGTGTAGCATGGGTCTCAGATAGAGGTGTATGGGGTGTTAGGGTGGTGGTGGTGGCTAAGGCCCAGCATTACTCAGCTGCCTGCACATTTCTGGGGCCCCGGTGAAAGTTGTCTCTGTGAGAGAGAGAGAGAGAGAGAGAGAGAGAGAGAGAGAGAGAGAGAGAGAGAGAGAGAGAGAGAGAGAGAGAGAGTCTGGGGATGGAGGTGGCAGAAGGGGGTCGGGGGGGGGGGCAGCACTGCTGACTGATGGGCCATGCTGGAGACTGTTTATGTTGGCCTGCTAATACAGTGAGCACCATTCTGTAGGGTCAGAGGCATGTTCCATACTGAGAGAGGGTGAGAGAGAGAGGAGAGAGGGGGCAAAACCAGAGAACCAGAGATATGGGCTACCCACTATGGGGGGGGGGGCTGTAGAAGTGAAAGTAGCAAAAAAGTAAGAACTGGAAATCACAAGCGTCTGGATTAACATTAAATTGAATCACTTATCAGTCCGGGGAGGAATTGATAAACATTTGATCTGATATGAAGACAGCGCCCAGTACTTACATTGTATTTTCCACAGATGCAGTGACAAATGTAAGGTCACAATGCTTATTGTCTCACCACTGAGCACATCCAGCAACGCTGAAGCTATATGCACAGCAGGAATAGGAGAAACTGCACTAAATGAAGACCATTGCCCAACACTGACTGACTACTTGTAAAACACTAATGACAGCCTTCTTAGGCCATTTTGCAGGTAGCCTAAATATTCAAATGGTTGTAAACAGTCAGAGGACACATCACAGTATCAGAACCACATGAGTGTTGTGTCCTGCAGCTGCCCGGTCCCCACCCACAGACAGACACATTTACATTCAATTTGAGTCATTTAGCAGACACTCTTATCAGAGCAACTTACAGTTACAACAACCACATGTCACAGTCATAGTAAGCTAAAACAAAAAGGCCCGTTTCCCAGAAGAGCTCTCTCTGTCACCCCTCCTGCTGTGGTGGCAACACACTTCTGAACACCCTGACAAACTGGGGACGGTCCCCCACCCTGGTGACATCATGAACACCTTCACACACACACTACGACACATACAATACGTGCATAAAAATGGACACACACTCAAGACACATGCACAAAAACACATATGCACGTATGAAATCACGCAGTTCTATCCACACCCATGCTTGCATTACCTCTGCGGGGCGACGGTGGCTGTGAATTGAGAACAACACCCTTCTCCGCTCCACACTTTGTTTGCCTCTAACAATGTCCAAGCGCTTTCCAAGACAAATCCAGGAAGTTGACCTTTTCAGAAGTTTAAATCTGGATCAAACCCGATCTGTTCCGCCTCCTCCCTCATCGCTTGAACAGCTCAGTCATCTCACAGGGAGAAAGAAAGAAAAAAATATAGAAAGAGAGGAAAAAGGGAATAAAATCCATTGAATCCTTTGATTGTGTTTAAAGCAGAGTCAACTTCAGTGCTGTGAAGTAGTGTTGAGGGAACAAGTGTGGCAGGAGAGGAAATAGCAGTTTTTAAGCATTGTGTTGCACTGTGCAGAGTAGTTGGTCTCTTTTAAGATGGTGTTACAGCGTCTCTTGTTGCCTTGTAATGTCATGTAAGGTGTGAACGTCGCAGTTATGTTGTGAAGAGCTGCTCCTCTCACCCCGGGCCTCTCTCTAGACGAGCAATGTGTTTACAACACTTGCACAGTGGAAGGATTCTGAACATTGATTCAACCTGACACTCTGGAACACTAATGAACACAGATTCAACCTGACACTCTGAAACACTAACATCCACGCACAAGCACACACACACACACACACACACACACACACACACACACACACACACACACACACACACACACACACACACACACACACACACACACACACACACACACACACACACACACACACACACACACACACACACACACACACACACACACACACACACACACACACACACACACACACACACACACACACGTCTGTACTGAGACAACAGCTGCCAGCTCATCATCTTACAGTACACAAAGGAACAACTAGTCCCTTGTGTAACCCCATGACTCTCACTGTTGCCAACAGAGCCAGACACATGGACTTCAGATGTACCAGGTGTACAACTGCAGCAAGTATCTCTGGATAGCCTGTTCCCAGGTAGGAAACATTACAATGGCAGAGCAACTTCTGGACTTTCTGTTCAGTAACTCACAGCTTTAAAATGGGTTTCTATTGGGGATTTCTCAGAGCTATTGGCCTGGTAGATCTTCCTGTGTGAGTGAGTCTCTTCAGTCCCGCGGACCAGAGAGAAGGGGGCCAGGGGGGAGTGGGCTGGGGAGGAGGGCGATATAAACAGGGGCAGGACTTTACAGAACACCCAACATCCCCACATTAGTTTCAGCATGGCTCAGATGCGTTGGGGCTGTTCGGGCATAGCAGCACAGTTTAAATAATGGAGGTAAAAAACATCAAAACAGAAGCTCCAGGTGTCCTCCTCCTCCATTACTATCTCTCCCCCCTCAGCCCCACAGTCAGGAGTGGCTCCCCCACCGCCCCCGGCCTGACACACGTACGCACCGACATACACACACACAGCCAACTCCCTAGTGGGAGTAGGCCTCGACATGAATATTGCATCCGGCAGGCAGGACTCAGGGAGAAAGTGGGTCTGGAAAGTGACTTAGGTAGTCAGACTCTGGCCCATTTGGGACACAGCAGGGGTGAGGAACGGGAGAAGAGGAGGGGGAGGGGGAGAGGGGGAATGAGATGGCGCTGAGAGGGGAGGGCATGTAGGTAGACAGAGGTGAGGGTATTAGGGGCAAATTGTGAGACCACCTGTCATTACTGTCTCTCTCGTCCATATTTCTCTCTCTCGCCCCTCCACTCTCTGCCTCTCTATAATAAATAAACAATTCTGTGCTTGTTCCCCTTGCCTCTACAGTACACCATTTTCTACCCGATACTAACAACTGGCATGATTACATCACTCAGCCTGTGCTCCTTCTCCGCCGGGCGACACATTCACAGTGCTTTAGCTTTAGCTGGCTGAATTCCTTCTGTGCCGCTGTTCCCTCTACATGAGAGCACTGAGGCCTCTGTGTCTGCAAACTCTGGCCCCGCTGTGTGTGATATTTTGTGAGTGTATATATGTGTGTTTTGCATGGAGCTCGGCACCACAGGGCGAGTGGGCACAGTCAAGGCTGGTTTAAGTGGGAAACAGAAAAGGAACCAACAGTATGACACTGTGACACCACTCTGTGTTCAACGTTGCTTACTTTGAGTAGAGTGTGAACCGTACAGGAGTTAAAGGGTTAACTCCCTTCAGTGTTTCATCCAAGGAGCTCTGCCGCAAAGGAGCTGGACTATCAAATCCAGGACAAACCCCATAGCACAACTCCAAAGATAAAAGGATTGTCTTCATTTTCAAATCGGTAGCTATACAATGTGATTCTTTGCATGCTTGTGTGTGTGTGTGTGTGTGTGTGTGTGTGTGTGTGTGTGTGTGTGTGTGTGTGTGTGTGTGTGTGTGTGTGTGTGTGTGTGTGTGTGTGTGTGTGTGTGTGTGTGTGTGTGTGTGTGTGTGTGTGTGTGTGTGTGTGTGTGTGTGTGTGTGTGTGTGTGTGTGTGTGTGTGTGTGTACTACAGACAGGTGTGAGGTCCCAGTTCACATCAGGAGAGGAGAGGGTTTCGCAGGATATTCAGGGCATTCGTCATATCGCGCTGATGTTTCGTGGGTTCCGTTAATCCCGGGTTCTTAGAAAGGAACACAGCTGGGATGGGATACAGGGATGTTTTTCACTTTTACACAACAAAGTGAAACAAACCCCACTCACCAACTCCACACACCAACCCACACATACTGTTGATCACTCCAGTCACTAACACAGACAAAGAAACACACATGCATGAAACACGCCAGTACACACACACACACACACACACACACACACACACACACACACACACACACACACACACACACACACACACACACACACACACACACACACACACACACACACACACACACACACACACACACACACACACACACACACACACACACACACAAACCCTTAACAGTCTTTTCGGGCACACGGGTGGAACATAAACACTTTCTACACCTAGACATGCACGCAGAGTAATCCTTCACAGGAAGCGTTAAAGACAGTTTAACCCCTGCCCTCTTGGTACCAATAGTTAGAGGGTGAACAGAGATTTGAACATGGGGAACAGAACAAACAATCTCCTTCACAGCCATGCAGCCCCCAGACAAACTCACCTCTACTCAACCAAATGTAAACAGTACCATGCACGGCTGTTGCTGCTTTGGCTCAGTCCCAAATAGCACCCTATTTCTACGTAGTAAGGACGTTTGGCCAGAGCCATGCTATACTGAACAAAAATATAAACGCAACATGCAGCAATTTCAACTATTTTACTGAGTTATAGTTCATAAGGAAATCAGTCAATTGAAAAAAATGCATTAGGCCCTAATCTATGCATTTCATCTATGTTTTTCCCCACAAAAGGGATTTATTACAGACAGAAATACTCCTCAGTTTCATCAGCTATCCAGGTGGTTGGTCTCAGGTGAAGAAGTTGGATGTGGAGGTCCTGGGCTGACGTGGTTACACGTGGTCTGCGGTTGTGAGGCCAAATTCTCAAAAACAACATTGGAGGAGGCTTATGGTAGAGAAACTAATATTACATTCTGTGGCAACAGCTATGGTGGACATTTCTGCAATCAGCATGCCATTTGCACGGTCCCTCAAAACTTGAGACATCTGTGGCATTGTGTTGTGTAACAAAACTGCACATTTTAGAGTGGCCTTTTATTGTCTCCAGCACAAGGTCCACCTGTGTAATAATCATGCTGTTTAATCAGCTTCTTGATATACCACACATGTCAGGTAGATGGATAATCTTGGCAAAGGAGAAATGCTCACCAATAGGAATGTAAAAAAAATGTGCACACAAAATGTTAGAGAGATACGCTTTTTGTGCATATGGAACATATCTGGGATCTTTTATTTCAGCTCATGAAACATGGGACCAACAATTTGTTGCATATGGGGCATACAACAATCTCAGCTCTGTAGATTTTGAGACAGAATCAATAGATCATTATTCTGGTATTGCCCCCATGTAGCTTGTTTCTGGTCTCAGGTTCAGGAATGGTTATAAAATCACAGGCACTTCAAATTAACCTTAAAAGTGTTGGGCGATTTGGAAAGCCATAGTCGAAGAAATAATACTTCTAGGAAAAGTTTTCATCTTTAGCTCACTATCTGTGAATAATATACGATTAGAAAGTTTTTCAAATTATGTAAAATATTATAGCACAATTGAAAAATATATGGTACATGGAAACCAAACATGTTGATAGATGGGATTCGCTGAGAGTGGCTGAGATGTTTAGGATTAAAGAGCTTATGTTCGGTAATACATTGTTGTTATGTGACTGCTTGCAGTTGAAGTCGGAAGTTTACATTCACATTAGCCAAATACGTTAAAATGAAGTTTTTCGCAATTCCTGATATTTAATCCCAGAAAGAAATTCCCTGTTTTAGGTCAGTTAGGATCACCACTTTATTTTAAGAATGTGAAATGTCAGAATAACCATAGAGATAATTATTTATTTCAGCTTTTATTTCTTTCATCATATTCCCAGTGGGTCAGAAGTTTACATACACTCAATTAGTATTTGGTAGCATTGCCTTTAAATTGTTTAACTTTGGTAAAACGTTAAATGTAGCCTTCCACAAGCTTCCCACAATAAGTTGGGTGAATTTTGGCCCATTGCTCCTGACAGAGCTGGTGTAACTGAGTCAGGTTTGTAGGCCTCCTTAATCACACACACTTTTTCAGTTATGTCAACACATTTTCTATGGGATTGAGGTCAGGGGATTGTGATGGCCACTTCAATACCTTGACTTTGTTGTCCTTAAGCCATTTTGCCACAACATTGGAAGTATGCATGGAGTCATTGTCCATTTGGAAGAACCATTTGCCACCAATCTTTAACTTCCTGACTGATGTCTTGAGATGTTGCTTCAATATATCCACATAATTTTCCTCCCTCATGATTCCACCCTCTATTTTCCTCCCTCCTCCCTCTATTTTGTGAAGCGCACCATTCCCTCCTGCAGCAAAGCACCCCCACATGATGCTGCCACCGCTGTGCTTCACGGTTGGGATGGTGTTCTTCGGCTTGCAAGGCTCCGCTTTTTTCCTCCAAACATAATGAAGAACATTATGGCCGAACAGTTCTATTTTTGTTTCTTCAGACCAGAGGACATTTCTCCAAAAAGTACAATCTTTGTCCCCATGTGCAGTTGCAAACCGTAGTCTGGCTTTTTTATGGCGGTTTTGGAGCAGTGGCTTTTTCCTTGATGAGCGGCTTTTCAGGTTATGTCGATATAAGACTTGTTTTTACTGTGGATATAGATACTTTTGTACCTGTTTCCTCCAGCATCTTCACAAGGTCCTTTGCTGTTGTTCTGGGATTGATTTGCACTTTTCACACCAAAGTACATTCATCTCTAGGAGACAGCACGCACATCCTTCCTGAGCGGTTTGACAGCTGCGTGGTCCCATGGTGTTTATACTTGGGTACTATTGTTTGTACAGATGAACGTGGTACCGTTTGGAAATTGTTTCCAAGGATGAACCAGACTTGTGGGTTTCCAATTGTTTTTCTGAAGTCTTGGCTGATTTATTTGGATTTTTCCATGATGTCAAGCAAAAAGGCACTGAGTTTGAAGGTAGGCCTTGAAATACATCCACAGGTACACCTCCAATTGACTCAAATTATGTTCATTAGCTTATCAGAAGCTTCTAAAGCCATGACATCATTTTCTGGAATTTTCCAAGCTGTTTAAAGACACAGTCAACTCAGTGTATGTAAACCTCTGACCCACTGGAATTGTGATACAGTGAATTATAAATGAAATAATCTGTCTGTAAACAATATTTGGAAAAATTACTTGTGACATGCACAAAGTAGACTTGCCAAAACTAGTTTGTTAACAAGAAATTTGTTGTGTTTGAGTTCTAATGACTCCAACCTAAGTGTATGTAAACTTCCAACTTCAACTGTATATAAAAGTACCATGTATCTAAAATATGTATGCAAAATATATATGGAAGATATATATGGAAACTGCATGTATATGTACCAGAAAAGCTGTAAAAAGGGAAAGATATTTGTCCTCCAAAGAGCGGGAGTGATGGAGGGGTTAATTTTTTATATATATACTATATATATATATATATAAAGATATATAATATATATATATACTATATTTAAAATGTATACTATATATATACATATATAAATATGAATATTAACCCCTCCATCACTCCCCCTCTTCGGAGGACAAATATCTTTCCTTTTTTACAGATTTGTCCTCCATAGGGGTTAATTTGCTTATATATACTATATATAAATATATAGTATATATTTAAAAAATCTCTTAAAACAATATGAAAAAATATGAAAAATAATATAAAAATTATGAATAATGATATTTTGATATATTATAATGATATATAGATGAATAGGCATAAACTACAAGAATGTTTCATTTCACTAAAGCAACGTTTCCCTGGGGACCCCATGCCGTGCAGGTTTGGGCTTTTTGCCTTAACACTACACAGCTGATTCAAATTATCAAAGCTTGATGATTAGCTGATTATTTGAAGCTGCTGTGTAGTGCTAGGGAAAAAACTAAAATGTCCACCTCTTGGGGTCCCCAGGACCGAGTCTGTTCCCTTTAGTGCAGGGTTTCCAATGAGTAAGATGGCGCCGATAGACATGGTTGCCTGGTTCCTGTATCCTAAGCGAATTTGCAGTATTTAAAAAATATATATATTTGTCACTTTATTAGCTCCAAAGTTTTTTTGCATTATTACATACAGCTGACAAGAACTTTTGGAAATTAGAGCGATGGTAACTCAACCAGAATTACGACTTTCCTGAATTGGATCTTTTGTTCGTACCCCCCAAGGCAATTCCACTTATTCAGAGACTGCTCCAAGATGCGGCCAGCAAAGAAGAGTTATTCGGAGTGGACTTTTAGTATGATTCAGGAGGAGTGCATACCATCCACCTCTTCCGAGTATATTACTTGCTTATGTTCAGTCCCTGGACAATAAAGTAGACGAGCTCAGGGTGAGGATCTCCTTCCAGAGAGACATCAGGGACTGTAACAACTCTGTTTCTGGCTCTCTCCAGATATACTGTCCCCATCCATACAGCCAGCTAGGTTCTCAGTACCTCTCTCTCTCTCTCTCTCTCTCTCTCTTTTATATATATATATATATAGTTGGTGATTTATTTAGAATTCAAGGGACGCTTAACCATCATGGCTACCACAGTATTCTGCAGCGATACGCAATCCCATCTGGTTTGCGTTTACAGGGACTATCATTTGTTTTTCAACAGGCCAACGACCTAACACACCTCCAGGCTGTGTAAGGGCTATTTGACCAAGAAGGAGAGTGATGGAGAGCTGCATCAGATGACCTGGAACTCAAACACCCGAACTCAACCCAAGTGAAATGGTTTAGAATGAGTTGGACCACAGAGTGAAGGGAAAGCAGCCAACAAGTTTTCAGCATATGTGGGAACTCCTTTAAGACTGTTGAAAAAGCATTCCAGATTAAACTGGTTGAGAGAATGCCAAGAGTGTGCAAAGCTGTCATCAAGGCAAAGGGTGGCTTCTTTGAAGAATCTCAAATATAAAATATATTTTGATTTATTTAACACTTTTTTGCTCACTACATGATTCCATATGTGTTATTTCATAGTGATGATGTCGTCACTATTATTCCACAATATTACTGCACTGTTGGAGCTAGGAATACAAGCATTTCGCTACACTGCAATAACACCGGCTAAATATGTGTATGCAACCAATACAATTTGATTTGATTAGTGAATTGAATTCCACCGCGGTAGCTCAACATACTCACTTTAAATCCAATAACAGACAATATAGATTTTATCCAGTTGCTTTGACACCCGTGGACAAAGAAAATCGAATGAAAATTGAGAAGGCAAGGGATCAACCCAGATGCGAGTCAGTGATCGATGAAGAGGTGGTGTAAAATGAACAAGATTAAATGGATCAGAGTATGATTATCAACCCATGAGCAGACTTTACGAGCCATGCTGGGTGTTCATCCATGTTTGTTCACGTGATGTATGATTTGCGAGTGTGTGTGTGTGTGTGTATATCTTTGTGCCCACCTGCATGTATGTGTGTATACTGTATGTTTGAGTTTGATCGTGTGCTCAGTTTATCAATGCGTATCTGCGTGCGCACCAGTTCATGTTTGCGGGGCCTCAACACAAAGAGTTAACGTGAATAATAGTGATGTGCGGGTTGACTCAGTCCCCATGGTTATATCCCCCGGGCAGAGGGGTTTAGGGTCATTGTGTGACTGAAGGGCGGGCGAGTGGCTTTAAAAAAATTATAAATATATAAAATGTATAATTATTGTGCAATTTATATAAGAGAACATTTTTTGGTAGGCTATCTGGTATTAGTGCGTAAACCTAAGCTTTAGGGCTTAACTGTAGGCCAAATAGCATACACAGCCAATCACCAAAAAATGCTTTTGGGAAAGGGCAGAAAAGTTTACATCAATTCACTGAGGTGGCGGTGGTCGGCGTCACCGGTCTTCTAGCCATCGTTAATAATACACTTTTCTTTTTCCATTTGTTTTTTCTTGTTTTCCTACACACCTGGTTTTCATTTCCCTTGTTAATTGTTGTGTATTTAACCCATGTCTTTGTGTGGAATTGTTTGTTGTAAGTGCTTGTACACATGTTTACTGGTGCGCGTCGGGTTTTGTACCCATGTTGGTTATTTCTTTATGCCGTTGGTTTTGCAATGAACCTTTTTGGGATAGGGGGCAGCATTTTAACTTTTGAATGAATAGCGTGCCCAGAGTGAACTGCCTCCTACTCTGTCCCAGATGCTAATATATGCATATTATTATTAGTATTGGATAGAAAACACTCTGAAGTTTCTAAAACTGTTTGAATCCAACCAGGAAGTGGGACATCTGAGGTTTATAGTTTTGCAAAGCTTGGCCTACCGAATACACATTGAGATATGGATGAGGTTGCACTTCCTAGGGCTTCCACTAGATGTCAACCGTATTTAGAAACTGGTTTGAGGATTCTACTATAAAGGAGGAGTTCATGTGACCTCTTTGAGTCAGTGGTCTGGCAGAGAGCCTTGGTCTCATGACGCGCGCTCCCAACAGAGTTACTTCTCGTTCCAGTGATTTTCTGAAGACAAACGAATTCTCCGGGTTGGAACATTATTGATGTTTTATGTTAAAAACATCCTAAAGATTGATTCCATACATCGTTTGACATGTTTCTAAAGGACTGTAACGGAACTGTTCGAGTTTTTGTCTGGATGAAGTGCCTGCACCTCATGAAGATGGATTACTGGGCTGAACACGCTAACAACAAGTGGCTATTTGGACATAAATTAGGGAATTTTATGGAACAAATCAGTCATTTATTGTCGAACTGGGATTCTTGGGAGTGCCTTCTGATGAAGATCATCAAAGGTAAGTGAATATTTATGGTGTTGTTTCTAACTTTGTTGATTCCAAAATGACAGATATTCCTCTGGCTGTTTTGGGTTCTGAGCTCTGTTCTCAGATTATGCTTTTTCCGTTAACTTTTTTTGAATTCTGACACAGCGGTTGCATTAAGGAGTGCATTAAGGAGAAGTCTATCTTTAATTCTGTGAAAAACACTTTTATCTTTTATCTGTCACGACTCCTGCCAAAGTCGGCTCCCCTGCCTGTTCGGGTGGTGCTCATCGTCACCTGCCTACTAGCCGCCATGATCCCTTTTTCTTTTTGGTTAGTTTTGTCTCATTTGTTACACCTGTTCCTATTCTGTGTGTGCTTGATTTGCTTCCCTATTTAGCGCGTGGAACCCGCCCCTTTGTTGTGCGGGATTATTTTGATGTTCACGTTGTGTCGTTGGTGTTTGTGCTCTGGACCATTTACCCGTTGTTTCGGGTTGGTCAGTGTTTGCGTCCTGCGCATTTACTTTTGGTGCAGCATTAAATTTGCATCTTTCCCCTGGACCTCTCTGCTCTCTGCGCCTGATTCCTCTCTACACACCCCGCCAGCCGTGACAGAATCCCGCACCTGTACAATGGAATCAGCAGGAGCCATGCGCATTCCCTCTGAATATGCTGATTTGGCTATCGCCTACTGTAAGAAGAAGGCGACCCAATTACCACCCCATCGTCGAGGGGACTGCACGATAAACCTCCTGGAGAACGCTGCACTTCCTAGGAGTCACTTGTACCCATTGTCCCAAGAGGAGACAGTGGCTATGGAGACATATGTCACTGAATCTCTGGGGCAGGGGTACATTCGGCCGTCCACGTCACCCGTCTCCTCAAGCTTCTTTTTTTGTGAAGAAGAAGGAGGGAGGTCTGCATTCGTGCATTGATTATAGAGGTCTAAATTCAATCACAGTGTGGTTTAGTTACCCACAACCTCTCATCGCTACGGCGGTGGAATCATTTCACGGGGAGCATTTCTTCACAAAACTGGAACTGTGGAGTGCTTACAACCTGGTGCGTATCCGGGAGGGAGACGAGTGTAAGACGGCTTTTAGTACTACCTCAGGGCATTATGAGTACCTCGTCATGCCGTACGGGTTGATGAATGCTCCATCAGTCTTCCAATCCTTTGTAGATGAGATTTTCAGGCACCTGCACGGGCAGGGTGTAGTGGTGTATATTGATGACATTCTGATATATACACGCTCCGAGCATGTGTCCCGAGTGAGCAGGGTGCTTGGTCGTCTATTGGAGCATGACCTGTACCTCAAGGCAGAGAAATGCCTGTACTTCCAACAGTCTGTCTCCTTCCTAGGGTACCACATTTCCGCCTCAGGGGTGGAAATGGAGAGTGACCGCATTTCAGCTGTAATTGGCCGACTCCCACCACGGTAAAGGAGGTGCAGTGGTTTCTAGGGTTTGACAATTACTACCGGAGGTTTATCCGAGGGCTCAGTTTACCTCGGCTCCCGTGCTGGCCCATCCGGATCCCTCTTTGGCATTCATCGTGGAGGTGGATGCGTCTGAGGCTGGGATAGGAGCCGCCAAAGCTCCACCCCTGTGCCTTCTTCTCAAGGAAGCTCAGCCCGGCGGAGCGAAACTATGACGTGGGGGACCGGGAGCTGTTGGCTGTCGTCAAAGTTTGAAGGCGTGGAGACATTGGCTTGAGGGGGCTAAACACCCTTTTCTCATCTGGACTGACCACCGCAATCTGGAGTACATCCAGGCGGCAAGGAGACTTAACCCTCGTCAGGCAAGGTGGGCCATGTTTTTCACCCGTTTTGTTTTAACCCTTTCCTACAGACCAGGTTCCCAGAACGCTAAGGCAGACGCACAGTCCCGGCTGTATGACACAGAGGAGTGGCCCGTGGTTCCCACCCCACTAATCCTGGCTTCCTGCCTGGTGGCACAGGTAGTGTGGAAGCTGGACGCAGACATTGAGCAGGTGCTACGTGCAGAGCCCACTCCACTCCAGTGTTCCGCAGGGCGTCTGTACATTCCGTCTGCTGTCCCTGAGCGGCTGATCTTTTGGGCCCACACGTCACCCTCCTCTGATCATCCAGGCATCGGTCGGGCGTTCGTGCCCTGGGCAGAGATGGCCCAGAACTCGCTCCGCCACTCCTCCACTAACCTCTCCCCCTTCCAGTGCGTACTGGGGTATCAGCCGGTTCTGGCTCCTTGGCATCAGAGTCAGACCTAGGCTCCTGCGGTGGACGACTGGTTCCGGCGCACGGAGGAGACATGGGACGCCGCTCATGTTCACCTTCAGCGCCCCGTGCTGCGCCAGAAAGCCAGCACAGACCATCACCGCAGTGAGGGTCTGGCTCTCGACCCGAAACCTGCCTCTCCTCCTGCCTTGCCAGAAGCTGGGTCCGCAGTTTGTGGGGCCATTTAAAGTCCTGAGGAGACTGAACGATGTGAGTTACAGGTTGCATCACTGCCTGGTACGGCTACCGACAGCAAGGCACTACAGAGGGTAGAGAGAACGGCCCAGTACATCACTGGGGCTAAGCTGCCTGCCATCCAGAACCTCTAAACCAGGCGGTGTCAGAGGAAGGCCCTAAAAATTGTCAAAGACCACAGCCACCCCAGTCATAGACTTTTCTCTCTACTACCGCAAGGCAAGCGGTACCGGAGTGCCAAGTCTAGTACAAAAAGGCTTCTCCACAGTTTTTACCCCAAAGCCATAACACTCCTGAACAGCTGATCAAATGGCTACCCGGCTAACCCCCCCTCTGCTGCTACTCTCTGATTATCATATATGCATAGTCACTCTAACTTTACTACCTCGATTGGCCCCACCAACCAGTGCTCCCGCACATTGGCTAACCGGGCTATCTGAATTGTGTCCTGGCACCCAACACCAGCCATGGAAACTGAAATCTGGACCCTGACTGTAGGTCTACAACCTCTCACATAGCCTTAATAATACCTCCTGCATAACTAAGCATTTATTGCAGTAAAATTATACACCAAATGTAAGTCAAATGTGGACTTGGGAACAGGAGAATGATTTCTTTCTTTCTGCATCTTGAGAGAATGCAATGCTCAGTTAGATACCATCTGTAGAGGTGCTGTCTTCATCATAAAAGCATCACAAAAGCTGATAGTATTTCAATCACATGAAATATGCATCGAAGCCAAACTGACATCTTATCAGAAACACGTTGGGTGGTTTTCACAGCTTTCATTTTCCTTACAACTTGTCAAACTGATGTCATTTAGACATTTTGCTTCATTGTATTTTCTCCCCAGTCCTTAAACGACTTTGCTCCGCGAAAGATGACAGAGAAACTTTACAGATGTCAACTAGATTGAAGCATTCATTCTATCGATCTATTACATTATTCTGTTGACCAGGGTTTTGTTCAGTCTTCTAGGGCATCATATAATGACAGAACAGAAGCTGCATGTATCTAAGTATAGACAAGTTGACTAACAAATAGCCTGCCAACATGTCGGGAATTACCAGCAGAAACATATCTAAACCAGGCACACAAAAAATGTCCTGCAACCCCTGTCCAAAAAAAATCATTTTTCAGTCATTGACTGTAGCTTATAGGGCATTGTCTATATTTGCGGTTAGGGTTGGGTGCAGGCCTCAGATCTTCACATCTAGTTGGGCGGTTGCGGGGGTGCAGGTGAACAAACTGCTTACCCGCGCACCACTAGTGCCTAAGACGTGAACATCACCCACCCCACTAAAGGATGGCAGCTGAGTGAAGAGGGCCTCTCCCTGAAGTAGCCCCTAGACACCCCCCCCGTCCCCCCCCCTCCCCGTCCCGTCCCGTCGCTCCCTGTGACTGTCTAGTTGAAACACATGCGCTCCACTGAGTTCACACACAATCCCACACAAACACACCCAGACACCCACATTCTGGAAGCCCTTATAGTAGATACAAGCCCACAGCCATACACAGTATTGCCTTAAGCAAATAACGCATGCAGAAACTTTATCTGATGCTTTATGACTTTTATCTAAATGCTTTGTGCACAGAGCCATGCTATTTCCTCTCGTATTCAAATGCAGTCTCTGGATGCTTCATGTTAGTTGAGTAAGCTATCTGATGTAGCAATGCAGAGTACACTGAAGTCACTGGAGCAGCAAGTGGAACAAAGCAGACAGTCACAAGCTGGTGAATAACAGGAAAACTATAGACAAAGAGAGTCGGAGAGGACAAATACCAACTTACTGGTAAAATAGTGTTGTCAATGTTGTTATGCTCTAATTGCTCTTTGATGTGGGAAGCAGGTGGCGAGTGTAGGCAGATTCATGGAGCTTGAACTGAAAAGTGCACAGCGTGCTTGTTTGTGCGTGGCTGTGTGTGAGCGCGCGCGTGTGCTGCTATATTGTGCATACATCAGCTGCGTCTGTGGATCAATAAACCCTTATGCCACACCAAACTTCTCACAATGTAATGGGTTCAAAGGTTAAACATCTGTCATAGAGGAAGCAACCTTGGGTCCGAGACTGATGACAAGCCGTCTTTCCACTTGCCTGGTTTATTCTCTGGAAATATAATGGAGCCTTTAGAGAAATCTAGGACTTTTTTTTCTTTTCACTGTAGGACTCTAAAATTACAACCTTATGACATATCATGTTGTTTGAATTAACGTACTATAACCAGTAATCCTGGACTGCTATCTTTGTTTGGTTTCTCACCCTACAGGACTGAGACACGCCTTCTTCTGTGTTCACTATCAACATTTAAACGTGATCAGTGTTAAATGGCCATGCCTTTTTGTGTTTTGTGGTTGACCAAGACCGATCAATGCCCTTCCCACCATAACACAAGGACTCCTTCTTTTTGTTTGAATAAAACGTTATTGCAGATTTTCCACGCTTTAGAGCTGACTGTGTCGCATAAGTAAACGTCACAGGCACGCACACACACTAACCCACACTCAGTTCCTTCCTCTCTCTTTCTCTCTGTTCCTCTCCTCAGCCTCATGAGTGTCGAAGTGCATTGCTCTGTCTGGGCCTTACATCTAAAACATCATGGCCAGACTAATATTATCAGAGCGCAACACCCGAAACCAGCGTTAGAGGAGACAGGAGCACTGGACCATCATCTTGGTAGGGAAGCTGTGATGGAAAGAAACCAGGCCATCATTGGCTAGGAAAATAGTAAATAAATCTTGAATGTTTCAATGCTCTACTTAATGAATGAAAACATATCGAACAAGAAATCCCTAACTTCACTGGACCTGTTTGTCTGAATGTAACTTTCCATACAAGAAAGCGCATGGAGAACAATGCTACCCATACACTAGACATAAGGAAATGAAGTGAGGGAGAAGTGCTGTTGAGTGGTTGTGCTGAGGTGACCACAGACGGCCAGAGCAGAGCATCAGTATGTAACTGACTGGACAGGCAGGTGCAGCCAGGTGTTGAAAGAGTTGGGTTCCGTGCATGTTTGCATTCCAGCGGCTGAGTTAAACCTCGGAGCCCGTGCCACTCACCCCGCTGGCCGCATCTGCCCATGTATCTGTGAGAATCTAGAAACCCAGTGTAAATAGACAGAGCAAACACAACTTGAGCCAACCTGGGCCATCTTGAGCAAAATTTGTCAGACTTCCAAAGTCAACACAGAACACGGTTGACTAAACATCGAAAACAAGGCAATAGCAGAAAAGACCGTACAAACACTCCTGTTTCTTGATCCATTTGTCACCGAAGTCATAAAATATAAATAATAGAAATCATATTTCTTTCTATTTATTTTGAAAAAAATGTATTTTCTGACTTTTACACTGGAACCTCTAAAGCAGTCATTTTACTCTACAATGCACCTTATAGGATGCTGCTCTATGTACATAGTCATGGAACACTGGTCACTATAAATGTTTACATACTGTTTTATCCACTTCATATGTATGTACTGTATTCTAGTCAAAGCCTATCCTATTGAACTATTTCTGTACATATACTATTCAGATATACTAGATATTCAATCCATATACCGTCCATATTGCCTATAAATCCCATCACATATACACTAAACAAAAATATAATCGTATAGTGTTGGTCCCATGTTTCATGAGCTGAAATAAAAGATCCCAGATATGTTCCATATGCACAAAAAGCTTCTCTCTCACATTTTGTGCACAAATTTGTTTAGATCCCTGTTAGTGAGCATTTCTCCTTTGCCAAGATAATCCATCGACATAACAGGTGTGGCATATCAAGAATCTGATTAAACAGCATGATCATTACACAATAAAAGGCCACTCTAAAATGTGCAGTTTGTCACACAACACAATGCCACAGATATCTCACGTTTTGAGGGAGAGTGCAAACGCCTCTGTCGTTTTAGAGAATTTACCAGTACGCCCAACCGGTCTCACAACCGCAGACCACGTACGTGTATGTCATCGTGTGGGTGTGCGGTTTGCTGTTCAACGTTGTGAACAGAGTGCCCAATGGTGGTGGTGGGGTTATGGTATGGGCAGGCATAAGCTATGGACAACGAACACAATTGCGTTTTATCAATGGCCATTTCAATGCACAGAGATACCGTGGTGTGATCCTGACGCCCATTGTCATGGCATTCATCCGCCTCCATCACCTCATGTTCAGTATGATAATGCACGGTCCCAGGTCGCAAGGATCTGTACATAATTCCAGGAATCTAAAAGAATGTCCCAGTTCTTCCATGGCCTGTATTCTCACCAGACATGTCACTCATTGAGCCAGTTTGTGATGCTCTGGATGGACCACGTACGGCAGCATGTTCCAGTTCCCGCAAATATCCATCATCGTTGGACAGCCGTTGAAGAGGGGTGGGACAGCACTCCACAGGCCACAGTCAACAGCCTGATCAACTCCATGTGAAGGAGATGTGTCGTGCTACATGAGGTAAATGGTGGTCACACCAGATACTGACTGGTTTTCAGATTCACGCCCCTAATAGTGAATAATAGTGAAGACATCAAAACTATGACATAACACATATGGAATCATGTAGTAAGCAAGAAAGTGTTAAACAAATCAAAATATATTTTATTCTTGATTGTTCAAAATCACCCTTAGCCACCCTTAGCCTTGACAGCTTTGTATACTCTTGGCATTCTCTCAACCAGCTTCATGAGTAATGCTTTTCCAACAGTCTTGAAGAAGTTCCCACACATGCTGAGCACTTGTTGGCTACTTTTCCTTCACTCCGCGGTCCAACTCATCCCAAAACATTTCAACTGGGTTGAGGTTGGGTGATTTTGGAGGCCAGGTCATCTGATGCAGCACTCCATCACTCTCCTTCTTGGTCAAATAGCCCTTACACAGCCTGGAGGTGTGTTGGGTCATTGTCCTGTTGAAAAACAAATGATAGTCCCACTAAGCGCAAACCAGATGGGATGGCATATCGCTTGAGAATGCTGTGGTAGCCATGATGGTTAGGTGTGCCTTGAATTCTAAATAAATTACAGACAGTGTCACCAGCAAAGCACACCGTCACACCTCCTCCTCCATGCTTCAGGGTGGGAACCCTGAAGCATGCAGAGATAATCCAATCACCAACTCCGCATCTCACAAAGACATGGCGGTTGGAACCAAAAATCTCAAATTTTGACTTATCAGACCAAAAGACAGATTTCCACCAGAATAATGTCCATTGCTCGTGTTTCTTGGCCCGAGCAAGACTCTTCTTATTATTGATGTCATTTAATAGTGGTTTCTTTGCAGCAATTCGACCATGAAGGCCTGATTCACGGAGTCTCCTCTGAACAGTTGATGTTGAGATGTGTCTGTTACTTGAACTCTTGGAAGTATTTATTTGGGCTGCAATCTGAGGTGCAGTTAACTCTAATAAACTTATCCTCTGCAGCAGAGGTAACTCGGGGTCTTCCTTTCCTGTGGCGGTCCTCATGAGAGCCAGTTTCATCATAGCACATGATGGTTTTTGCGACTGCACTTGAAGAAACTTTCAACGTTCTTGACATTTTCTGAATTGACTGACCTTCATGTCTTAAAGTAATGATGGACTGGCGTTACTCTTTATGGACTTTCTATTTGCTTATTTGAGCTGTTCTTGCCGTAACATGGACTTGGTCTCATACCAAATAGGGCTACCTTCTGTATACCACCTCTACCTTGTCACAACACAACTGATTGGCTCAAACGCATTGAGGAAAGAAATTCCACAAATAAACTTTTAGCAAGGCAGACCTGTTAATTGAAATGCATTCCAGGTAACTACGAGTGTGCAACCTGTCATCAAGGCAAAGAGTGGTCAATCTAAATATAACACTTATTTTGATTTGTTAAACACTTTTTTGCTGACTACATGATGTGTTATTTCATAGTTTTGATGTCTTGACTACTAGTCTACAATGTAGAAAATAGTAAAAATAAAGAAAAACCCTGGAATGAGGCAGTGTGTCCAAACTTTTGGCTGGTACTGTATCTATAATTTGTGTGTGTGTGTGTGTGTGTGTGTGTGTGTGTGTGTGTGTGTGTGTGTGTGTGTGTGTGTGTGTGTGTGTGTGTGTGTGTGTGTGTGTGTGTGTGTGTGTGTGTGTGTGTGTGTGTGTGTGTGTGTGTGTGTGTGTGTGTGTGTGTGTGTGTGTGTGTGTGTGTGTGTGTGTGTGTGTGTGTGTGTGTGTGTGTGTGTGTGTGTGTGTGTGTGTGTGCAAAGGATTGGGGTCATTTAGAATTCTTGTTTTTGAAAAGCACATTTTTTATCCATTAAAATAACATCGATTTGATCAGAAATACAGAGCAGACAGTGTTAATGTTGTAAATGACTATTGTAGCTGGAAACGGATGATTCTTAATGGAATATCTACATAGACTATTAATAGCATAGCCTGCATTTCTCAGAACAAGAATAGACTGACTAGTTACAGAAGAAAGTTCTTTGTTTCTGGCCATTTTGTAATCAAACCCACAAATACAGATACTCAACTAGTCTAAAGAAGGCCAATTGTATTGCTTCTTTAATCAGAACAACAGTTTTCAGCTGTGCTAACATAATTGCGAAAGGGTTTTCTAATGATCAATTAGCCTTTTAAAATTATAAACTTGGATTAGCTAACACAAGGTGCCATTCGAACACAGGAGTGATGGTTGCTGATAATGGGCCTCTGTATACCTCTGTAGGCCATTAAAAATCTGCAGGTTCCAGCTACAATAGTAATTTACAACATTAACAATGTCTACACTGTAGTTCTGATCAATTTGTTGTTATTTTAATGGACAAAAAAAAAGCTTTTCTTTCAAAAACAAGGACATTTCTATGTGACCCCAAACACACACACACACACACACACACACACACACACACACACACACACACACACACACACACACACACACACACACACACACACACACACACACACACACACACACACACACACACACACACACACACACACACTGTACATACATACAGTACATTCAGAAAGTATTCAACCCCTTGAATTTTTCCACATTTTCTACTCTTTCTGGGGTCCAGCAAAATTAAGGCAGTTTATACCATTTTACAAACATTACAATACATTCACAGATTTCTCAGATTTCCATTGATCATCCTTGAGATGTTTCTACAACTTGATTGGAGTCCACCTGTGGTAAATTCAATTGATTGGACATGATTTTGAAAGGCACACACCTGTCTATATAAAGGTTGTCAGAGCAAAAATCAAGCCATGAGGACGAAGGAATTGTCCATAGATCTCAGAGACAGGATTGTGTCGAGGCAGAGATCTGGAGAAGGTACCAAAACATTTCTGCAGCATTGAAGGTCCCTGAGAACACAGTGGCCTTCATCATTCTTAAATGGAAGAAGTTTGGACCACCATGACTCTTCTTAGAGCTGGCCGCCCGGCCAAACTGAGCAATTGGGGTATAAGGACCTTGGTCAGGGAGTTGAACAAGAACACAATGTCACACTGACAGACCTCCAGAGTTCCTCTGTGGAGATGGGAGAACCTTCCAGAAGGACAAGATCTCTGCAGCACTCCACCAATCAGGCCTTCATGGTAGAGTGGCCAAATGGAAGCCACTCTCAGTAAAGTTTGCCAAAAGGCACCTAAAGACTCTCAGACCATCAAAAACAGATTCTGTGGCCTGATGAAACCAATATTGAAATCTTTGGCCTTAATGCCAAGCGCCATGTCTGGAGAAAACCTGGCACCATTTCTATGGTGAAGCATCGTGGTGGCAGCATCATGCTGTGGGGATGTGTTTCAGCGGCAGGGACTGGGAGACTAGTCAGGATTGAGGAAAAGATGAATGGAGCAAAGTACAGAGATATCTTGATGAAAACCTGCTCCAAAGAGCTCAGCACCTCAGACTGGGTCGAAGGTTCAACTTCCAACAGGACAACGAACCTAAGCACACAGCCAAGACAACGTAGGAGTGGCTTCGTGACAAGTCTCTGAATGTCCTTGTGTGGCCCAGCCAGAGCCCAGACTTGAACTTGATCAAACATCTCTGAGACCTGAAAATAACTGTGCAGAGACACGCCCCATCCAACCTGACAGAGACACGCCCCATCCAACCTGACAGAGACACGCCCCATCCAACCTGACAGAGACACGCCCCATCCAACCTGACAGAGACACGCCCCATCCAACCTGACAGAGACACGCCCCATCCAACCTGACAGAGACACGCCCCATCCAACCTGACAGAGACACGCCCCATCCAACCTGACAGAGACACGCCCCATCCAACCTGGCAGAGACACGCCCCATCCAACCTGACAGAGACACGCCCCATCCAACCTGGCAGAGACACGCCCCATCCAACCTGGCAGAGACACGCCCCATCCAACCTGACAGAGACACGCCCCATCCAACCTGACAGAGACACGCCCCATCCAACCTGACAGAGACACGCCCCATCCAACCTGGCAGAGACACGCCCCATCCAACCTGACAGAGACACGCCCCATCCAACCTGGCAGTGACACGCCCCATCCAACCTGGCAGAGACACGCCCCATCCAACCTGACAGAGACACGCCCCATCCAACCTGACAGAGACACGCCCCATCCAACCTGACAGAGACACGCCCCATCCAACCTGACAGAGACACGCCCCATCCAACCTGACAGAGACACGCCCCATCCAACCTGACAGAGACACGCCCCATCCAACCTGGCAGAGACACGCCCCATCCAACCTGGACAGAGACACGCCCCATCCAACCTGACAGAGACACGCCCCATCCAACCTGACAGAGACACGCCCCATCCAACCTGACAGAGACACGCCCCATCCAACCTGACAGAGACACGCCCCATCCAACCTGACAGAGACACGCCCCATCCAACCTGGCAGAGACACGCCCCATCCAACCTGGCAGAGACACGCCCCATCCAACCTGACAGAGACACGCCCCATCCAACCTGACAGAGACACGCCCCATCCAACCTGACAGAGCTTGAGAGGATCTGCAGAGAATAATGGGAGAAACTCCCCAAATACAGGTGATCCAAGCTTGTGGCATCATACCCAAGAAGATTCCAGGCTGTAATTGCTGCCACAGGTGCATCAATAAACTACTGGGTAAAAGGTCTGAATACTTATGTAAATGTGATATTTCCGGTTTAGAAATTTTAGCATAATATATATGCCAAGCGCCATAAATAAAAACTGAAATATCACATTTACTGAGTAAAGGGTCTGAAAACTTGTGTAAATGTGACATCAGTGACATCATGTTTTCCTTTTCATTGTGGGGTATTGTGTGTAGATTGATGGGAGGGGAAGAAATATGCAACACATTTTAGAATAAGGCTGTAATGTAACAAAATGTGGTAAAAGGGAAGGGGTCTGAGTACTTTCCGAAAACGCGCTGTATATCCTGCAGTAACATACTAATGAAAATGCTATTGTTATTTGAAACACAGTAAAAATAGTATTAATTTTACCAAGGCCTTCATAAACACAACCAAATGATTATTTTTGCAAAAACTTATATGACATTGAATAATTACACTGTTAGATGAAAGTTGCAGTCAGGATGAAGCTTGAAGAGGGGTCTGTCGAGGCCCCGCGGTTCTAGTGGTAACAGATATATAGAGAGGATGACAGTTCATCCAATTCATATTTCCATGCTTTTTCAACAGTGGGATAAAACCAAAACAATGAAATTAGGCACTTCACATTCCCATACTGTTCCAAGTGGAAAGTATCTCCACTTTATCAAAGTTCCCATTTGAAAAACAATGATTTATATGCTTTCAACTATCCAAGTAACATTAACAGTGTTCCTCTATCACAGCCCATTGCAGAGTTGCTCAACAGGGAACCAGTACCTGATGCATATAGTGAGTGACAGCTCAAGTCTGTCCAACAGCCCAACACTACCTCCCCTTCCCTTTTTTTGTCTTCCCGTGTCTCTCTCACTCCTTCCCGGTGGCTGTGGGCTACAGACAGGGGAACAGGGTGTAACACCATCCCTCCCTTTCCCCTAGTAACACTGCTCCTAGTCAGCTAATGCAAGCTCCCACGTGCTCATCAGCAAGGTAGCAAAGAGATACGCAAACACTAGAAGAAACTCAACAGGATGCACCTTGCCAGAAAATAACTGACAGCATGAAGCACAAACAAACCTGGCTCCTTTAAGACAGGGAGGCACAAAGGGGTGGGAGGGGGGGTAACTGTAGCCATAGAGGGTTAGCTGTGTTGCGCTACACTACCTCCTTAGAATTCCCAGAGCCCAGTTACATCAGCGCAGCCAGCAGGAGCAAGTGCAGAAAAAAAGACAGAGAGAAAGCAAGGAAGAGGGAGAGAGAGAGGCAGCAAAGTGAAAAGTAGGGCAAGCCACTGTACCTCACACAGATGCAGGTCCTGAGCGTGTGTATGTCTGTCAGGGAAGCAGGTGCTGTCCCAGGGTACTGACCCAGTAGAGCTGCTGGAGGAGGGGGCACTGCTCTGGGCTGGGTAATCAGTCACACATCACCATGCACTTCCCATCTCTTGTCTGTCCTCTGTCCTTTTTCTGCTCTGCTCTGTTTTACTCTTACTCTGCTCCTCTCTCTCTCTCTCTCTCTCTCTCTCTCTCTCTCTCTCTCTCTCTCTCTCTCTCTCTCTCTCTCTCTCTCTCTCTCTCTCTCTCTCTCTCTCGCTAGCTGCCTGAAAGGTTTACTGACCACCCTCTCAGATGTACGGAGAACGAGAAAAAAGCACTAATATAGACACACAGAGAAACGAGGAGGGAAAGGGGAGGGGGAGTTTCAAATTAAGAAAAAAATAAATCCCTCTCTCCAAAGTTACATTTCTCCCTCTCCCTCTCTAGCTCGCTCACAGAGTTCTCAGTGAACCAACAGCGGTGTGGAGTCGTGGTTGAATCAGGACAGCCCTAGCCATCTGTTGAAACATGCCTGCCTCTTTGCTTTACTCACTCACTCACAGACAGGGAGAGAGAGAGAAGGGAGGGAGGGCAAGGGAGGAGGGGGAAGTGAATAGGGAGAGGGCTGTACTGCTTTCCTGTGCCCAATCTGAAAACAGAACACTTTCCCTTGGTGAGGCAGGCGGAGCCAGGGAAATGGAGAGAAGGAGAGAGAGCAGAGAAACTGAAAAAGATAAGTAGAGAGACATAGGGGGAGGTGGGACAGAGACGGAGACAAAACAAGAGAAAGAAGGAAGTAAATGAATGAGGAAAAAGGGACAAGTTTATAAGTGAGAAGTGGAGTGAGTGGAGGGAGGGAAAGAAAGGGAACAGGAGCATATTTTATGAGAGGTGGGGGTGAAATGGAGAGCTTGGCTCAGATCCTCTGCATTCATGGGTATTCATGTGGCTGGTACGATTTGGGCTTAATGGCCTGTGTAAGCCAATAGAGGACAGAGAGAGGGGAAAGGAGGAACAGGGGTACAATGTTACACCGTAAAACTATAGCACAGACAGACAGAGATCTGCAATTACTCCCCTACACCAAGGACACATAAACACAAACACTTGTTTCACACACAGATACACAAAACTAAAACATTCAGATACACAGACTGACAAACACACCCAAACACTCCCAGAGGCTATGCAGTAGAAATAAACACAGAAAGGAAATAAATAAACTCAAGAGAAAGTCACACTGAAGATGGGCCAAAAATATTTTCAATTTTGGGAAGCTCTTGGGATATGGCCGAATCTGACTGGCCAGGAGCACCAGATAGTGGTTGTGTGTGTACAAATTCAATTCAATTGTATTTGTCACATGGTAGACTTTACCATGAAACGCTTGCTTACAAGCCCATCCCAACAATGCAGATTAAAAATAATACTAATTGTGTACAAGCAAATGTGTACGCGTCCACATTTTACCATCCTCTGTAATCCTGTTCGTCAAGTCCTCTCTCTCTCTCTCTCTCTCTCTCTCTCCATTGCTTTCTCTCCCAATCTCGCTCCACTAAAATATTTCTTTACAGGCTCTCTCCATCTGGTCTTTCTGGTGGCTGGCCTTTAAGACCCCCTCACTCCCTCCCTCCCTCACTCCCTCCCTCACTCCCTTCCTCACTCCCTTCCTCACCCTGTAAAACTACCATGGGAAAAGCCCTGGCCAGCTGCTTTGACAGACAAGTCTAGCCTAAAGGACATTGCCCTTACTTTATACAGACTAGTGTGTGAGAGGGAAAGAGAGTTTGAGTCAGTATGAATGAGCCTGTCAGTGGCTCTACTGTACTTTGCACTGCCGGTCTCTGTATGACTCTCTGGGTTTCAGGCAGTGCTAAGGCTGTAGAAAGGAGTGTTCAGTTGTCAGGGGAGGGAAAGAAAACAGAAACACTATGCAATAAGCCAGTTGTAGCAGTACCTTACAACCAGCAGCTTGTAGATGAAGGTTAAACACAATGGCGTGGAGATATTTTTTACTGTGCTCAACCTACTCACAGATACAGTGATACAATAAGTACGAGGGAGGTTAGAGATAATAACCTTTTTGGTTTATCTGACTGCACTCTGGATCCAAAACCTGCAGTGCCTGCCTGCCACCCAATCGTCTCCCTCCCAGTGTGCAGAGCAGGCATGGTTGCCTATCAATTCAGTTTCAGAGTTCAGAGCCTTCTGGCCTTGCTAGACAACTCTGCCGTCCCTGACTGACAATATCTCCTCGTATCATCAGGCGGGGCTGAAAACACACACCTAACATTTGAGTCGAGTGCATCCATCGGTATCTCCACAAACCTCTCTACTGATCTGATCTGCCAGCATACATCTATCAGCATTGTTCAGTGCAACATCCCCAGGTGCAGAATGGTAGGTTCTTTACTGTGGAGCTACAGTGTCAGGAAAAGGTTAGAGATCTCAATCAATCACCTGCCGTGCGTCTGGGAGGTGATGAATGTCTTTGTTCTCCACTCAGGGCTAATTCATTCCCACAGACACAAGCACACTAAACACCAAAGTGCACTAGATTCATTGTGAACACCCCTCAATCCATTTGCAAAGCCCCCCTGTTTATTCCTGGTTGATAATATCATGTTGTGATCACAGAGGCGCTGCTGTGGATTTGTTTCATCATCCAGCTGTAATGTGTGAAATCCACCCACAAAAACCATTACCAGCCCATAAAACAAGCCCTTCTCCTCTCCCCTCCCCAACCAGCAGCTACCTCCCCCCCTTCCTCCCATGTCAGCCTGTTTTACCCCACTTTCCCTCCTAAAAGCCCAGATTAAGCAATTCAGCCTCCAACTAACATCCCGTCCTATGTCTGCTCATTAAAATGTTGCGACACCCGACTGTGCAGGGAAAACAACTCCACAAAGGATGAACCATTACAGTATAGTGCAGTTCAGGGGAGGGCTGTCTCTCTGAACATACCTGCTCTGGCGGTTACTGCTGCTAATTATTATCTGCTCTAAAAGAAACTGTTTCTCCAATTATGGCTGAGCATGATAACAAGACTTAGGGTTTGCCCAATGTAGTTGCACAGCAAATGCAGTTGTAATGTTTGACCCCACAAATAGAAACAGCCGTGCATGATTTCTGTGGTTAGTAAATAGAGAGGAGGGGGTGCTGACACATTTATGGCTGGGCTGCTGTCTTCTGTTTATAATCAATACAGATTTCCTGTTTCAGCGTAAGCTATTATAGGGTCATATGAAATCTGTTATATTTTTTCCCAAATTCAGTTTTGTTTTTCCAAGTTTCAGTTTCTTCAGATTTTCTCTCTCAAAATCACACTTTTAATTGAAAAACTAAATGTGATGTTTTAAGTCCACAACAATTCTTTACCACATCAGGTAATCACTTCCGAGGTGTATAAAACAAATGTAGAAATTGTCATTTTTGGGTGTAGATATCCTAATTCAACTGAACACCAGCAAGAGACTTGTTTGGTTAGGTGAGATTGCTAGATAAATCACCACTGGATTGATGCAAATAATCATATCATGATACCAGGTTAGGCACTAGCTATGGAACCCTGACCTGTTCACTGGATGTTCTACCTGTCCCAGACCTGCTGTTTTCAACTCTCTAGAGGCAGCAGGAGCGGTAGAGATACTCTTAATGATCGCCTATGAAAAGCCAACTGACATTTACTCCTGAGGTGCTGACTTGCTGCACCCTCGACAACTACTGTGATTATTATTATTTGACCATGCTGGTCATTTATGAACATTCTAACATCTTGGCCATGTTCAGTTATAATCTCCACCCGGCACAGCCAGAAGAGGACTGGCCACCCCTCATAGCCTGGTTCCTCTCTAGGTTTCTTCCTAGGTTTTGGCATTTCTAGGGAGTTTTTCCTAGACACCGTGCTTCTACACCTGCATTGCTTGCTGTTTGGGGTTTTAGGCCGGGTTTCTGTACAGCACTTTGAGATATCAGCTGATGTAAGAAGGACTATATAAATACATTTGATTTGATTTGATCATTATTACTGTAGTCACGGTTTTCGAATAAGAAATATATATTTTATAATCAAAACTATTTAATGTGTATTTAAGTCTTTGATTATGGTACTGCAATACAGATTTTATGTTGGGATTCACGTGAGAGATGTGTGAGTGACAGAGAAGTGAAGTGATGGAGATTGAACTTGTTGTGCCACTAAAGTTTGTGCTGCTGCTACTTGGACAGATTAAAGTATAGAAAATAATTTGTGTATAAACCTGACTCTTTATCATCGAACCCACGGGCCCTTCTGAGAAGGTGATAGATAAATGAGTTGAATAATTAGGGTTACATTATCATCATTGCTAACAACTGCACAAAGTGGTAGACACACGCAAACAGAGAGGGGCATTCCTGCGTTGACTATTCAGAAAATGGAAGCAAAATACGAACCACAGATGGATTTTGTCCATGTCTTATGATAATCTAAAACCATATAAAGATAAATACATTTAGTTGATTTCCTACTAAGTTCAAAACATTTTGGAATATTGTTGAATTCTGTTTTAATGTCTGGATTTCAAATCAAAAATCTAATCTTATTTGTCACATACACATGGTTAGCAGATGTTAATGCGAGTGTAGCGAAATGCTTGTGCTTCTAGTTCTGACAGTGCAGTTATATCTATTAAGTAATCTAACAAATTCACAACTACCTTATACACACATAAATGTAAAGGGATGGAATAAGAATATGTACATATGAATATATGGATGAGCAATGGCCGTGCAGCATTGGCAAGATGCAATAGATGGTATGTAATATAGTATATACATGTGATATGAGTAATGTAGAATATGTAAAGTGACTAGTGATTCCTTTATTAAATCCATTTATTAAAGTGGCCAGTGATTTGGGTCTGTATGTTGGTAGCATCCTCTCTATGTTAGCGATGGCTGTTTATATCATGACACAAGGCGAGACCCAGATGCAGACACAGGAGGCAGATGTTTGGAGTCTTACAATATTTATTAATCCAATAGGGGAAGGCAAGAGAATGGTCATGGACAGGCAAAAGGTTCAAAACCAGTTCAGAGTCCAAAAGGTACCAAAGGCCAGGCAGAATCAAGGTCATGCCTGGCAGGATGATCAGGCAGGCGGGACAGTAGTCCAGAGTCAGGCAGGGGTCAAAACCAGGAGGACTATCAAAAAGAGAATAGCAAAAGGAGTATGGGAAAACAAGCTGGTTGACTTGACTAACATACAAGACAAACTGGCACAGAGAGACAGGAAACACAGGGTTAAATACACTGGGGGAAATAAGCAACACCTGGAGGGGGTGGAGACAATCACAGGAACAGGTGAAACAGATCAGGGCGTGACAGTTTAACCGTCTGATGGCCTTGAGATAGAAGCTGTTTTGCAGTCTATATGTCCCAGCTATGATGCAGTGGCTCGGGTGGTTGTTGTCCTTGATGGTCTTTTTGGCTTCCTGTGACATCGGGTGCTGTAGGTTTCCTGGAGGGCAGGTAGTTTGCCCCCTATAATGCGTTGTGCAGACCGTACTACCCTCTGGAGAGCCTTGCAGTTTAGGGCGGTGTAGTTGCCGTACCAGGCAGTGATTCAGCCCGACAGGATGCTCTCGATTGTGCATCTGCAAAAGTTTGTTTGAGGTTTATGTGACAAGCCAAAATTATTCAGCCTCCTGAGGTTGAAGAGGCTCTGTTGCCTTCTTCACCACACTGTCTGTGTGGGTGGACCATTTCAGTTTGTCCGTGATGTGTACGCAGAGGAACTTAAAACATTCCACCTTCTCCACTACTGTCCCATCGATGTGGATAGGGGGGGTGCTCCCTCTGCAGTTTTCTGAAGTCCACGATCATCTCCTTTGTTTTGTTGACGTTGTGCGAGAGGTTGTTTTCCTGACACCATACTCCGAGTGCCCTCACGTCCTCCCTGTAGGATTTTTTAAAGATTCCGTCTCTCACAGTTTAAGTGTACCTATGATAAAAATTACAGACCTCTACATGCTTTGTAAGTAGGAAAACCTGCAAAATCAGCAGTGTATCAAATACTTGTTCTCCCCACTGTAGGTAATTCCTCTTGTCCAGATGGGAGAGGGTAGTGTGCAGTGTGATGGTGATTGCATCGTCTGTGGACATGTTGGGGTGGTATGCAAACTGAAGTGGGTCTAGGGTGGCAGGTAAGGTGATCCTTGACTAGTATCTCAAAGCACTTCATGATGACAGAAGTGAGTGCTAAGGGGAAATAGTCATTTAGTTCAGGCAACTTTGTCTTCTTTGGTACAGGAACAGTGGTGGCCATATTGAAGCATGTGGTGACAACAGACTGGAATAGGGAGCGATTGAATATGTCCATAAACACACCAGCCAGCTGGTCTGCGCATGCTCTGATTGGCTATGGATGCCGTCTAGGTCAGCAGCCTTGCGAGGGTTAAAACGTGTAAATGTCTTACTCACGTCGGCCATGAAGAAGGAGATGGGGGCCCCCTTTCCTTTGTAGCGGGTCGTGTCGGTAGTACTCTATTATCCTCAAATCTGGAAAATAAGGTGTTTAGCTTGTTTGAAAGCAAGATGTCGGTGTTTGTGACGTGGCTGGTTTTCTTTTTGTAGTCCGTAATTGCCTGTAGATCCTACCACATACGTCTCGTGTCTGGGCTGTTGAATTGCGACTCCATTTTGTCCCTATACTGACATTTCGCTTGTTTGATTGCCTTGCGGAGGGAATAACTACACTGTTTATATTCGGCCATATTCCCGATCTCTTTCCATGGTTGAATGCGGTGGTTCACATTTTCAGTTTTGCGCGAATGCCGCCGTTTCTAGTTGGGAAAGTTGTAATAGTCACAGTGGGTACAACATCTCGAATGCACTTCCTAATAAACTCACTCACCGAGTCAGCGTATAAATCAATGTTATTGTCTGAGGCTTCCCGGAACATTTGCAGTCCACATGATCAAAACAATCTTGAAAAACAATATTTTGTGATTCTGTCATGATCTGATTTTATTCGGGCCATACTATTACTTTAATCCACTGCTAAATTAGCCTGGTATCCTACAGAGGCCTAAGAGATCGGGGGGGGGGGGGTCACCAGAGGACCCTGCACCAGACAAAACCTACTGGCCACACTGACTGACCTCTCCAGACCCCCACTCCACCATGGCTAACACTACACGCTGAACAGCCCCTCCCTCCCTCTGACCCCCACCCCCTAACCCTCACAGCCCCCTCCCTGGGCAGATGGCCCTCTAGGAGGGGAGCAGGCTAGGGTCTGAGGTGGGGGCCCATTGACAGTGCAGTGGAGCAGAACGGACGGCAGTGCTCACCATCCAACATTCAGCCCTCATTTATCCACTCATTCTCTCCGTAACACCCAATCTGCTCTCCCACCCACTCTCCCTGGCGCTGCTCAGGCCTCTCTGCTCTGTTTTACCTGCTCTGATCTCTGCTCTCCCTCCATTTCATCATATTAATAAGTGACGGGAGGCGTGGGAGAGAAGTGCGAGGGGAGGCAGCCTGCTCCACACTAATGGGAGTATAATAAGAATAAATGGCATTTAACAGAGCTAAACAATGCAAGCTTGTGGGTCAACAGCAGAGTCCTGGGAAAACAGGCAGGCTGGTGAAGATGGGGATACATACAGTGAATGCACAATGAGGGGTTTTCATCACAGAATAAATCAGCAGAGAGAAGAGGTGCACAAAACATGTAGTTCTCCTTTATCACAAGGCTCTGCAGTATCGCGATATGCAGTATAATGAAAACACGAAGCAGACCAAAATATTGTGTGCTATAGCTCGGAAAATAAATGCATGTGACTCTGAATGAGGGCTGATTTTCGAAAGAAGTTCAATCCTTTGTGTTTTGTTTCTTTGCCACGACACTAACAAGTATTGCGATACTGGCATCGTCCTCACCCTCCAGCACCGATCCAATACATTGAGTTTCTGAGACCATGCTTATTTGAGAGCGCAAATTTTCAGTGAGCTATGTTTCGATATGCATCGTAAAGCCCTTAGGCCCCTCCTGCTCCCTTAACCTCCATTACAGCAGAGTAATAATACAATAACACCCTCCTGCGGTAATCCACAGATTAACAAACATCAACACATCACAACCCAGGAAAAGAGCACAAACTCAGTATGACAGCTTGCACACCCTCAATGAGCTTATAGAATGGCTCACTTTATGGCATGCAATGGCCCCTATCATGCCTTTACAGCTAGCTACTCCACTGCTCGGTCTGAAAGATGAGGGAGCGGAATATGGCAAGGCCTCAGCGGCAGACAGAAGGATCAATCAACACGAAAGTAAAAGAGTAGGAGGAGAGGAGGAGACCAGTAATAGTGCCAAGCCTCTGTTCTGTAGTATGTGCGTCACAGACAGTCTGCATCCCACACTCAGCTAATGATCAAGTAACAGAAGAGAGATAACGTCCCAAATAGGAAGTGACTGTTGGCTCCGTTTAAGAAACATACTGTACATAGAGCACCTTCAGAAAGTACTGAGGCAGAGTTGCAAAGAAAAAGACATATCTCAGACTGGCCAATAAAATAAAAGATTAAGATTGGCAAAATAACACAGACACTGGACAGAGGAACCCTGCCTAGAAGGCCAGCATCCGGTGTCGCCTTTTCACGGTTGACATTGAAAGTTGTGTTTTACTATTTAATGAAGCTGCCAGTTGAGGACTTGTGAGGCATCTGTTTCTCAAACTAGACACCCTAATGTACTTGTGCTCTTGCTCAGTTGTGCACCAGGGGCCTCCCACTCCTCTTTCTATTCTGGTTAGTGCTGTTCTGTGATGGAAGTAGTACACAGCGTTGTATGAATTCTTCAGTTTCTTGGTCATTTCTAGCATGGAATAGCCTTCATTTCTCAGAAAAATAATAAACTAACTAGTTTCAGAAGAAAGTTATTTGTTTCTGGCCATTTTGAGCCTGTAATCGAACCCACAAATGCTGATGCTCCAGATACTCAACTAGTCTAAAGAAGGCCAGTTTCATTGCTTCTTTAATCAGAACAACAGTTTTCAGCTGTGCTAACATAATTGCAAAAGGGTTTTCTACTGATCAATAAGTATTTTTAAGATGATAAACTTGTGCCATTGGAACACAGGTGTGATGGTTGCTGATAATGGGCCTCTGGACGCCTGTACGCCTATTCCATAACAATCAGTTTCCAGCTACAATAGTCATTTACAACATTATAATAATAATAATAATAATATATGCCATTTAGCAGACGCATTAACAATGTCTACACTGTGTTTCTGATCAATTTGATGTTATTTTAGAGGACAAAATGTACTTTTCTTTCAAAAGCAAGGACATTTCTACGTGACCCCAAACTTTTGAACGGCAGTTTTTATATATATATATATATATATATATATATATATATATATATATATACACTGTATATGCTACTTCTTGACAAGTCAACTAATTGGGGTCAACCCTAAAAAGGGGTTGAATACTTGACTCAAAACGTTTCAGCTTTTTATTTTTTATTAAATTGTTTTAAAAAATCTAGAAACATAATTCCACTTTGACAATTTGGGGTATTGTGTGTAGCCAGTGACTAAAAATCTCAGTTTAATACATTTTTAATTTAGGCTGTAAAACAACAAAGTGTGGAAAAGGTCAAGGGGTGTGAATACTTTCTGAAGGTTTGTCTGGGTTAAGTTTAAGAGAGTTTCTTGTTGAGTTCTCTTTATTCTGTATTTCCAGGAACTGATCCAGCAAACATTTCCACATTGGCACAATGTGGGCCCAACGCTGGCTAAAATATTGGCAACACGTAGGTGCGCCTTTGCTCATCGCCTCCACATTGGCCCCTAATGAATTGGCCCAGTGTGGCCCAGTGTGGGTAGGCCATATCTGGTTAGGGCATTCCTCACTTTGCCTGAAATAAACCCATCTTCTCCCAGCAAACAAGCCCACATTGGCACAATGTGGGCCCAATGCAGGTTAAAACATTGGACCCATGTAGGCTGCCCAAATTTGGCGAATGCGCAGGTGGCCCCAAGGGCAGCCCTCACTTCGCCAGAAATAAGCCCCCACTTTTAGATAAGCTGCCCATTACATTGTATCAGAAAGACAACAATGCTGTTACTTATCCAAGTCTTTTTATAGACTTCATCACTGGCAGTGTACATAATATTTTGTTGTTGTTGACAATATACAACAGAACACTGGAATGACACTCTCAGTAATGGTTGCACAAAAATAACTTGGGAACATAGAGCAAAAAGTTATATCTGAAAAATAAGGATTCCGAGATATTTCTTTGAAGCCCAGAACCTTCGTTGGTTTGATTGGTTTGAATGGTGTCAGAAATATATATTTTGTATTCTTTTTAACTTAACAATATGAATTGGGGTATTTGCAAACCACACAACACAAACATTCGAATGAGCGTCTATATTCTGAGCCTCTACATTATGAGGTAGTTGGGCTTGGTGTGGGCTGGCCCGTATTAATTTAAGGTGTGGGCTAGCTTGTGTTAGGTAAGGCGTGGGCTGGCCCGTGTTAGGCAAGCTGTGGGCTGGCCCGGGTTAGGCTTGGTGTGGGCTGGCCCATGTTAGGTTTGTTGTGGGCTGGCCTGTGTTAAGCAAGGTGTGGGCCGGTCCGTGTTAGGCAAGGTGTGGGCTGGCCCGTGTTAGGCTTGGTTTGGGCTGGCCCGTGTTAGGCAAGGTGTGGGCTGGCCCGTGTTAGGCAAGGTGTGGGCTGGACCGTATTAGGCAAGGTGTGTGCTGGCCCGTGTTAGGCAAGGTGTGGGCTGGCCCGTGTTAGGTTTGGTGTGGGCTACCCCATGTTGAGCTGGTGTTGTCTTGGTGTGGACTAACCTGAGTTGGGCTTGTTATGGGCTAGCCAGTGTCAGGCTGGTGTGGGATTGGTGTGGCTTTGTCTAGGCTAGCCCCTGCCCATCAAATCCCCACATGGGACCAATGGGGTCATGTCTGCTGGGGAGTGATAACCACTCCCATATTGTAGGCAACATTAAAAGCTGAGTGATGCAGAACTATTTCCGTTTTCAGTCATAGTGATCATCCTTGGACAAACACAGCATCATTAGGTGGTCCTTCTGTAGCTCAGTTGGTAGAGCATGGCGCTTGTAACGCCAGGCTAGTGGGTTCAATTCCCGGGACCACCCATACGTAGAATGTATGCACACATGACTGTAAGTCGCTTTGGATAAAAGCGTCTGCTAAATGGCATATATTATATTATTGGAGCTGCAAGAAAAGGTGGAAACAGGGAACAGGAGGAGGAGAGAAGTTTACATATATAAAGGGAGGGGGAGGAGTGTAGGAGGAGAAGATGAAGGAGGAGGAGAGATGGAGACATGTGGGAACAGTTAAATCCATCTCTGCAGAGAGGGAAAGAGAGAAAAAGAGAGCAAGAGAGAGAAAGAGTGTGCGAGAGAGAGGTTCAGTGATATTGCACCAGCTATTGAACATCCTCAATCTGCGAAGTCATGTCACAGGAAATGTCATTGCAGTAGTCAATCTGTGAGATTAGCCTGCAGGGTTGGATCCTGCTCCCCAAACAGGCCGTTACATCTTCCTCCCTGGGTTCTCACCAACACCCACATACTGTATCTCATATACCCATTACACACTGCTGGGTCATGTCTACACGTTTGACTGCTGAACCCGCAAAATCACTGCCACACACTTACTTTACTGTACCAGTAAGACAAGTTATACATTATACATACATTAAGTTCCTATACAGTACATTCCACAGGGACTGATTGGACCATATGTGTTTGAGCTTCAATGTCACTAAAGAAAAATGCATTATAACTGACATTTACAGAGGCAAAACACTGGGATGAAAACACAGTTAGTAATGCAGAGAATGTTCCAGCATCTCATTTTGTCTTCCACATGTTTAGTTTGTAACTTCTCTGCTACAAAGCTGATGTGTCCCACTGGGATGCTTTTGGTGGATAATGTTATGTAATTGGTAAGGCATCTCCAACATTCTGCTCCTTCTTTGTGCTTTTGATAATTAGAAAACATGCATTGGCACGGCAGAATTCATTTCCAGCTAGAAACATTGGAGGTGAAGGGAAAGTACTGTGCAGTGCTTAGAAACATCCTTAAGTGGATTGAGAGCTTTCGCTAACGAGTCAAGTGGCTTCCAATCACTTCTCTAGTTAACTCCACTCACAGAGAAGAGGGAGTGAAGAGGATAGGATAGAAGGAATGAGATTGTTTTGATAGATTCTTAAACGTTCTCTCCTCGTGTCCACTGAAGAGTGCGGTGTGTTAGCTAGAATGAGTCTCTCTCTCTGTCTCCCTTTCATTCTCCACTGAGTCGGTGTTCTTTTCTGTAGCCAACTGCAAAGAGAGAGAGGGTGTTTGTGTTACCTCTCGCTGTGCTATTGTCCTGAGATGAGACCCAAATCACCAATGAATTTCCTCCTCAAACAGCGAGCACCTCGCGGATGAAACATGTTTCCTTTCACCGGGGAGTGTAAAAGAGTGGCCACTGTGCAAATTAGATTGACCTTATTCCCCTACCCCAACCCTGAGCCCCCCTGGCCTCTACAGACCCCCAAAGCCCTGCCACTGGGGCCTTTCTCTCCTCTTTCTCCTCTCTTGTCCCGCAGCTGCTTTCACTGGAAGGTTGTCCTTTTTGTGCTCATGTCATGTTCCTGAAAGAGAAAGTCACCATCAATCAGACCACCATGCTACTGAAAACACCAACCACATCACCATGGCTACCTATAGGAAGGAAGGGCGAGAGGGATGGGAGGGCCATCGCCCATTACAAAAACACAGAGGAATATATTAGAATGGTTTCAATAATGCACTGGGAGGGGAGATGGATGGATGGGAGAGGAGGAGAAGAGAGGAGGAGTGTTCAGGGGTTTAGTCTGAACTCTTCATTCTAAATCTGTAGAGTGTGGTGGTGTGCATCGATGAGAAAAGTAGATGCATAGATACACCCTCGTATTGAAATGTCCTTAAATACCTCTGAACACAACTGGCATAGCAGTACACTTCACTCTGCATGCATCCTTCTGTGTGTTTATCGTGAGGAATCATCTCTCCGAGGGATGTTAATGTTTTGTTCATGTAATCTTTTCTTTCCTTGTTTATATTCTTGTAAATTCTCAATGTTTTTGACAAATGTGGATAAGCAGGCATGATGATGTGCTCTAGTAGCCTCGAGACATTCAACCATAAGCTGCCATGTTATTTTCATTAATAACCACTAATTGGTCCAATTACCTTAAGGGGAGAAACACAGCAGGTCAAACTAAGCCCTTTTGATAATTCACCAATGTGGTTAATAATTTCTATACTCATAAAAGTTTATTATTTTTTGAAATGGCACCATGCTTGCTCTTCTATTTGCATTTGTCCTAGTAAGTTAAAGTAAAGTGGTGTTTTACTACCACACTACCATTTGTTTGTGTGTGTGTGTGTGTGTGTGTGGGGGGGGGGATTCTGCAGGACCTCGGTCCTACAGCTGTTTCATTTGATAATGGTAACAACTCTAATGCAGCTCATGTGCCTCTGAGTCCTGCTCTGGGTCATTCTTACTTGAAAGAGAGCATTGGCACCACACCGACAGACAGCAAAATGGAGCACTGTGGAAATGGTGTAGCTAGTTAAATCGGTGTCTGAAATTAACTCCTAACTTCAAAAAGCATGGCTGTGAAAAATTGATGTGCCTAAAGCCACTGTAATGTGTCTGAAGGTCTACATGCCAAGGCCAAAAACAGACACACTCTCTCACTCATTCAAACAGCATATATCTCACTCTCTCTCGCTCTTCATTCAAGCTCATTACAATTCAATATAACCCAGGGCTCTTCATTTCAACAGATCATTTCCATTACATTGTTGTGACCCTAAGGCAAGTTTCCTTATGAAGTGAAGCTTAATAGACCCGCTATACAGTAGTGAGTTAATTCAAGGTCTCTACATCACTATTCTAACTGCTACTGCTTAATGAAGAAACTTCCAGAAGTCATATTGATTTCAAAGGCACAATGTCACACAAAACTGAAAAATAGAACCTTGTCGATAGATTACAAAGAAAATAATCTGTATAATTCTGAGTGCCCATTTAAAGTTTGAAGACACTCCGGCCCCCAAAAAATTTGCCTCACTTTTCCACGTTTCCATCCCCGGTTATGTGATTAAAAAGTCATACCATATAAAATAAAAAATCATGACAGCTGTGATGGAAACAGTTCCATTTTCAGTTCAATTTTATTTATACATTCTGACAGAAAATGTGTTTGTTCGATGTGGTGGGATATTTTGTGTCTGTAAAATGTATTGTGTGTGAAATTGTGGTGGAATTATTGATATAATAACCATCATATCGAAGTACACTTGGGATCATACAGTTTATTAGGTTACAGATGAAATAAATGATGATGAACGTCACAGGGTGGTGAAAGTCCACGGTGATGAGATTGACACTCCTTTCCAATAAATATCGAGGGTCTTATTCTGGTGACATGATAATCGAGGATTGGCTACAGTTTGACAAGTAAAAATAATCTTGCTCTTTTGTCAATAGTAATCTCATCATGTAGTAGGATATACCTACACTGTATCTGCAAACTGTTGGCTAGAGCACAATTGTCACGCTCGCTATCCTCAAACTCCCTGTCATAAATCGACCAAGGCGCAGAGTGCATGAGGTTCCACATCTTTTAATGAAAGTGAAACCGAAATAACCAAAAAACAAACAGGTAAACAGCAAAGACCGTGATGCAACCGAGGTGCCACACAAACACACACAGAAAAATAATTACCCACAAAACACAGTTGGGAAAAGGCTACCTAAATTTGGTTCTCAATCAGAGACAACAATTGACAGCTGCCTCTGATTGGGAACCATACCAGGCCAAACACATAGAAATAGAAAAAACACATAGAATGCCCACCCCAACTCACGCCTTGACCAAACCAAAATAGAGACATAAAGAAGGAACTAAGGTCAGGACGTGACAACAGTAGAGTTGAAAATGCGATGGAAACTTTTTTTATTCGGTACAATGGGAATTTAATCGCAAAAGTGATGTGCACTATGTCTTCACGCACAGCTTTTTATCCACAACAAATCAATTTGATGGAAACACATCTCTGCTGGGACATTTATTTATATTCATATGAAATACTATTGCCAATTGGATGGAAACTCAGCTAAGAAAAACAGTTTTTTTTAAATACAACTTCTGAAGATTAATATTGTATAGGTAAAGAGAGTAGTCTTTATTGACGTTTCATTACAGTGAACCACATTTCAGTTGATCCTTGGTCAAAATAGTAATTATAGCTTCCAGCCTTTAATACCCATTACACTAGAGACAGTGTTCTCGCATATCATCTTTGTGGCATACGAGAGCAAGATGTCACATTCAAGTATACACACACACACACACACACACACACACACACACACACACACACACACACACACACACACACACACACACACACACACACACACACACACACACACACACACACACACACACACACACACACACACACACACACACACACACACACACACACACACACACACACACACGAAACAACATCATTGAGTTAAATTAACAAAAAAACACTGACGGTGCCAGCAAAGTGCTCCTCGAAAAGTCGTTTAAAAGTAGAGAGGAAATGAAACGGAAGGCTCAATCAATAATGCCACCTGCCATGGCAGCAGGCAGCCAGGCCTCCTGTCGCTGCCAACCCAACATAACGGGACGGACCCAGCAGAGAGTTGCGACTCTGGTAGCACAGGAGTAGCAGAGCCAACCCAAGCAAGCTCTCTGTTTCTCCAACACTGCCTAATTACTGCTGCTGCACCCCGGCCAAACATATTGCAATTATGGGACTCACACACACACACACACACACTCACACCCACACACACACCCACACGCACGCACACACGCACACACACACACGATTTCATGACTGCATTATGGTGTACCAGATGAGAACTCATCTAAATGTAGCTTTATTGTTCCACCCTTTATCCTCAGTGACTCTTTGGACTCCAGACCTGCAGTAACGCAAATTATATATACAAATATCACAACAAATCTGCCAATCTTCAATCAAATGCGTGCGAACAGTTGTTTAAGGTCAGTGAGCTCCAATTGTCCCTGGTGTGTTAAACATGTAGCCTGAACATTGGCCCAGCCACATCTCCCAGCTATACACAGATATTCACAGTGACATTTCTTTAGACACAATATTTTCCCAAAACATCCAAAGGTCATCGTTTCCATGAGACATGAGGCTGCTCGACATCATGTCATCTCTAATGCATCTGGGGCTTCACTTCTTTATTCCACCGGACAATTTACTTTATAAATCATTTACATGGTGTTTATGAACAGCAGTCACTTTTTTTTTACATCCGGCAATCGGCAGGACGCCTCAGGGCAAAGCACATTATTAATTCATGAGAAGTCAAACCTTTCAGAGGATAATCCTTGATACACTGTAGAGTAGAGGGACAAGTTGGCTAGAGGGCTTCACACAGAATAGTTTAGAGCTGGGAGAACCGCTGGGCTGTGCCAAACTTCTAAGAGCTGTCAATCAATCTGTCAATAGCCTACACGCTCTCGGCCCAACAATGCCACTTTTTACCCCTTTTCCTGAACAGTAGTGGCTTCCCCCTTCATTTGGAGCGTCAAAATCAATATCGCCTTTCCTGTTCCCCATAATATTAGTGGCTGAATTATACTGGGGCCCTCTTACCCTAGGTATGTGACCAAACTTTCACCCTAATTCTGGTCATCCTACAAGGGTAAAATCTCCAATAACTTTTGAAAGTATTATGATCGATATCATCTACACAACTAACATATTATTTTACCCATTGGTCAAAGATGCATTTTTGATTGGACACCCTAGGTATGGTCTGGGGCGGTGTGTCACAGCATTATCGGACTGAGCTTGTTGTCATTGTAGGCAATCTCAACACTGTGCGTTACAGGGAAGACATCCTCCTCCCTCATGTGGTACCCTTCCTGCAGGCTCATCCTGATATGACCCTCCAGCATGAAAATGTCACCAGCCATACTGCTCACTATGTGCGTGATTTCCTGCAAGACAGGAAATCAGTGTTCTGCCATGGCCAGTGAAGAGCCCGGATCTCAATCCCATTGAGCATGTCTGGGACCTGTTGGATCGGAGGGTGAGGGCTAGGGCCATTCCCCCCAGAAATATCCGGAAACTTGCAGGTGCCTTGGTGGAAGACTGGGGAAACATCTCACAGCAAGAACAGGCAAATCTGGTGCAGTCCATGAGGACGAGATGCACTGCAGTACTTAATGCAGCTGGTGGCCACACCAGATACTGACTGTTACTTTTGATTTTGACCCCCCCTTTGATTAGGGACACATTATTCCATTTATGTTAATCAAATGCCTGCAGAACTTGTTCAGTTTGTGTCTCAGTTATTGAATCTTGTTATGTTCATACACATATTTACACATGTTAAGTTTGCTGAAAATAAACGCAGTTGACAGTGAGAGGATGTTTATTTTTTTGCTGAGTTTAAATACACAAACACATTTACACAGATATATATACACACACACACACACACACACACACACACACACACACACACACACACACACACACACACACACACACACACACACACACACACACACACACACACACACACACACACACACACACACACACACACACACACACACACACACACAAGAGTTTATATATACATACTGTTACGACTTCGGCCGAAGTCGATGCCTCTCCTTCTTCGGGCGGTGCGGTCGACGTCACCAGTCTTCTAGGATTCATTAATCCATTTTTCATTTTCCATTGGTTTTGTCTTGTCTTCCTACACACCTGGTTCCAATCCCATTCATTATCCTGTTATGTATTTAACCCTCTGTTTCCCCTCATGTCATTTTCAGAGATTGTTTGTTTGTTCATGATCGTGTAGTTTGTATTGGTGCACTTTGCTTTGATTATGTATTATGGTTTTGGAGCTGTGTTTTTAAGTTATTAAACTACTCCATTATACCAAGTTCGATTCTCCTGAGCCTGACTTCCCTGCCAGCTATACACATCGATGACACATACAGTTGAAATCAGAAATGTACATAAACCTTAGGCAACTACATTTAAACTCAGTTTTTCACAATTCCTGACATTTAATCCAAGTAAAACTTCCCTATCTTAGGGTAGTTCGGATCACCACTTTATTTTAAGAATGTGAAATGTCAGAATAATAGAGAGAATGATTTATTTCAGCTTTTAATTCTTTCATCACATTCCCAGTGGGTCAGAAGTTTACATATACTAATTGAGTGTTTGGTAGCATTGCCTTTAAATTGTACGCCTATGTAGTCATTCCATTAGAAATCTGCAGGTTGTAGCTACAATAGTAATTTACAACATCAACAATGTCTACACTGTATTACTAATCAATTTGATGTTATTTTAATGAACAGAAAATGTGTTTTTCTTTCAAAAACATGGACATTTCTATGACCCTGAACTTTTGAACAGTAGTGTACACACACACACACACACACACACACACACACACACACACACACACACACACACACACACACACACACACACACACACACACACACACACACACACACACACACACAC